>NW_028324302.1:17465000-17520000 GCF_058129835.1 Hydra viridissima
GTCCCAGTTTGATGAACTGATTTTCAGCCATTCCATCTTTTGTTATTTCATTTTCAACAAATCAAAGAAAAACCAGCTCTCAGGTCCACCAATATCTTCATTTTTTTTTTTGTCAATAAAAATTGGAGGATTCAGTTTTCCTATCTTATAACTGTTTGAGCTAAAAGCTTTACTGTTTGAGCTAAAGAGTTAAGTTATGTAGTTGATCTACAGATAAACACTAATCAACTAGGTACTATTAATTACAAGCCTTTCATTTAAATATCAATTGTGTTTTTTAAATGACTTTAGCACGATTTCTGCTGGTTTAAGGCTAAATTTGGAATATTGTATCATTTCATTATTGATAATGTTATTTCATGAATCATCATTCCCTCTTACAATTATATTATATTAGAGCACAAACTACTGAATTGTGGCTGAGGAAGATTATATGGTAAATAATAAACTCCCTGTGCCATAAATCTGGCATGATGTGAAGCCTATTTTAAGTTAACAGAGCTAGCAAACATGCCCCTCATGAATATCTGCATAAACTTTGATCATATTAACTAACAATATTTTTAATTCAAACAGTTTTAGGAGAAAATTTTGAGGTTCAACCTTGTATTGAGCAACATTTTATAACAGCTACTGGTATTGTAAATGAAATATTATTATAAATTTAAAAAGATAAGGATTTCAATATTAAGAGGATTTGATAGGATAAAAAGAAAAGCTTTGCAAAGAAAACTGTAAAAGTAACCAAGTGCTATGAAACTAAAATAGTTTTTTTATTCCAATATTTCATGATCTTTCATGATGATATCTTCATAATTTTTTTAACTTTCATCAAGTACCTCCTATAGTATTAAAGAAAAATGTTCTTTTTTAAAACCACATTTTTACTTAATCAGTTTCTGTGTTTAAATCCTTCTTCTTCCTTTCTAAGTCAGCAATGTTTAAATGGCAAATAGAAGAATTCATTAAAAAGTAAAAATGGTATATCTTGATAGTTTTACTTATATTATCAATATAAAGTTGATTTGAATATTGGATTGAATTACAAATTAGCAAGTATTTTACTATCATATAATAAACAGCTGATATTGCTAGTCAATATTAACATAGAAAATCCTTGCTTTTTGACAAATTTTTGCCTGCTAAAGGACATGTAGTAAAAATTTTTGGATACAATCTTTTACTTCAGTACATTGAGTAGTAGTATTGCAATACAGTTTTCTTAGTTGGTAGTTATGTTTTGGGTATTGTTTCAATTCTTTTTCCAATAAGAAAAACTTCATGATGAAATTTTTTTTTGAAACTATTGCTTTTTTGAAAAAATATGCAGGGTGTTGCAAAAGTTTCTAGACACTTGTGTCTTAAAAAAAAACTCAAAAAATTTTTTTTGGAAGCAATCAAATTTAATCTGCTTTAATGATCATAATAAAACAAATTCTTAAGTATGTTAATAACCTGAATGATTGCCATAATTTGCTAAGAAGTCCAAAATTCTATGACAAAAACTTTCACAAAAGTTTTGGATATATTGAGCAGGTATGTTCTCCCATTCATTTTTAATCCTGGAAATTAGCTGGTCTTTTTTTCAAACTCTAGGTTCTTTAAATACCTTATCCTTTAAGTTAGACCAGCAATTTTCCAAAGATTTAAGTCTGGAGAGTTTCCTGGTGAATCTATATGGACATTTGTGAGGTTCTCATCAATCCATGCAATTGCAGTCTTTTCTGTATGACACTTTGTGCCATCTTGCATCAAAGTCAAATTTTTAGGCACAGGAAAGAACTTTTAATTAGTCATAGTTTCTCTATAATTTGGTAAAATATTTTTTCAATACAGTTAAATTCTTATAAAAAGTTTCATTGTATTGAAAAACCCTTCTAAATTTCTTATACTTTATGGTTTTAGAAAATAATACTGAACTTATCACTGGACTCTTTGCTCCTTTACTATCCAGCAACTTTATTACACACACTACATTCATTCAATTGAAAGGCCTCTTTGATGGTTGGAGTCAAATTGTTGCACATTTACAGACAGTATTTGTTGATTCATGTAGCAACTCCAAGTTTTATAGTTTATTGTTTGCTCTCCTTCCATTAATTGATATGTTTTCTTCTTTGGTTGAGTTTTATACATTTCATTGGGTCCTACTACACAAAACAAGCTGCAAATTGCTCATGGTACTTTACAGCTTGTTTACTGATTTACTTGAAAAGGTATGAAAATTTTTGTTTGATAAATTATTTTATGACAAAAGTGTAACAAAAATTGTCTATATTTAATTTAAAATAATTAGGGTTTTTGCATTCCTGCTGAAGAAGATAATACTTTAGAAACAGATGGAGCAACAGAGTTTGAAGATGTACAACCAAGTGGTTTAGGTGAAGGCCAGGGTGCTAAAGATGTTAGTAATGAAATTGAAAGTGAGGACCAGGTTGAAGATACAAAGCATGGTGACCAAGCTCAAGATGAGCAACCAGACAAAAATGATATTAAAGAGGAAAAAGAGGGAATTGAGATGACTGATGATTTTGATAGTACGTTAATCAAGAATTTTAAAGGGCAATTTTTATGTTTGCATAACTTTTTTTTACAGTTAACTGCTGTGTGTTTAAAGTCACTTTTTTTAATGAAAGTTTTGATGATTCAGGTCATCTACAAGATGTTGAAGATATTGATGAATCTTCTGGTGAAGAAGATGAAAATTTAAAAGAAGAAATTGAAGAACAGATGGGCGATGTTGATAATGCAGAAGACACAATTGACAAAAAGATATGGTCTGATGATGAAGAAGAAGAAAAAGAAGAAGATATGAATGATAGTGATAATGACCTTAATGGTGAAGGAGCTGATTCTTCAAACTCACAGTTGGTTGCTAATGAAGATAACTCTGGTATAGGATCTCAGTTTTCTTTTCTTGTGTGTTTTTTTTTTTTTTTTGCTTTTTTTGTTTAGTAAAATAGAGATATTCTTGACATTAGGTGAACAAACTGGTGACAACAAAAAAGAAGAAACTAAAAAAGAATTTAACAAAGAAGAATTTAATGAAGAAAACTTAGATGAAGAATCCAGAAATCAAGATAAGGATGATGATGAACAAAAAAGTAAAGATCAAAAAGATAGATCTGATCAGGATCTATCAATAGATATGGAAAATGACATGGAAGATGATAATGAAAACATTGACGATCCTGAAAAAAATGAAGAAATGATGGATGAAGGATCAGATGAAAATAATGAAGGTTTTTTTTGAAATAAAAATTTAAATTATAATCTTTAAATTAGTAATTAAAAATTAATAATTAAAAAATTTTTTTTCCCTTTGTAAAAAATGATCTGATACCAGGTCAAAACAATTTTTTTTTAAATTTTATAAATAAAGAACAAGTTTTCAATAATTATAGAAATAGAAAAAGAAGAGCCAGCTCTTGAAAATGAAGATAAAAATGTGAGTCTTTTAGAGAAATAGAGTCATTATTCTAAATGCTTTTAACTGATATTGCAAGTTGTTGTTATAAAATGTTTTGCAAATGGTTGTATTGATATGTCAGTTTTTTTGGATTTAAAAAATTATTTATTTTTAAAAAAAAGACTACTGTCTAATAATTATCTTTACATTTGACATAAAATATTTTTGTTTCTTTAAAAGTTGACTTTAATTATAAATTCAATAATGGCTTTTATCATTTATTATTGTCATAGTTCCTCATTCTTTCACTGCTATGATTCTTTTTTTTTTATGGTAACAAGTCTTCTAAGTTATTTTATTTTAATAAAGGTGTTCTCAAATCACAACATATATTTTCCCTTAGATTGATGAATCAAATGAAATGACCTCAGATCAAGATGAATTGAATCAAACTGATCAGCATGCTGTTAGTTTTTGTGTTTTATTATTGTTTTAGCATTTTCTGCCCGTAGCAACAATAGCTAATATAGGTTGAGAAAAGACTTTTATGAAACACAAAGGATTGTAGATTGCAATAAGTAGTTAATAGTCATTCTAAAATTTAAAATGTCATTGAACTTTTTTTTTTTTTAAAAGGATTTTCGTCAGTTTTTTATGTAAATTTTTGTAAAATAATAAAGGAAATTAATATAGTATAACAAAAAAATTTTTCTTAAAAAATTTTCCTTTTAAGCTCCAACCAAAAGATTCTTCAGAAAATGCTGAACAAGCTCCAAACAACATGTTTTCTCATTCTAAATCACAAGTTCAACAGGATCAGGATGAAGAGAAACATGAAAATGAAAGTGATGGGAATGCTGACAGCACTGGCTTAAAAGGAAACCTTGGCTCAGATGATTGTCTTACCAAACAGCGTTCTGCACAGACAAAAGTAAGTTTTACAAATTTAAATCTTTTTAAACAATTCCTTATTAATTAAAGATACTGTGACTTGTTTTGCAAACTGTTAGAGTATTTAGCAAGTTTTGAGTGTTAAATAATTAATTCATTAGTTTTATTTAATTTATTACATTGGTTCCTCTTCATATTTTAATCAAGTTATTTGTATACATCTTTGTGTAGATTGAACAAATTCAAGCAGATTTGGCTTTAAGTTTTTTTAACAAAATTACCATTAAATAATGCTGATATATATGTATTTAATGTATAACAATTTATGTGGAACATTTGAATCAGGGTCAAAAGCGCAAAGGCATGCAGAGAAGTAATGAAAATCGAACCGAAGATTCAACTGAATCTGTAGAAGTAAAAAAAAGAAAAGCATTCGATGCAGAAAAAGAAGATTCTTCTGCTGATGAAGGAGTAAGGGTTTTTTGATTATTTATTTATTTATTTTTTTGTTAACACTTAAAAATTCAACACTAATCTAATCCAATTGTTTGGGATGGAGGGTTTTTTTGCAGTAGCTATTCAAAAAGCATTGTTTAAAAAAGAGTTGGTTGTAAGCTTACTGTTTAATTTTGACTTTAGACTTTTTAAAGTGTAAAATATCTTCAAAATCAAAAATTTTAAAATATAAGTTGTTTTTTTTGTTTGTTTGTTTGTTTAAAATAAACAGTTGTTTGTGGAGATTTTGAGGATAATTAATTTTTATTATTTTAGGGAAAAGAAAATGATAGCGAGTCATATCAGCACATAAAAGATAGTAACTCCAGCTATGATCAACTAATAGTTGATAGTGCTACCCAGTCACAAATAAAAAATAAATTGCAGAAAATAACAATTGAGGATAGTTCATCTGTTACTGAGGAGGAAGAGAATTCTGCAATAAATGAGAGTTCAAAAAAAAAAGATGCAGAGGTTACTTGTAAATTTTCATATAAGAAATAAGACGTGTGTTGAATTCCATTAAATTTAGGATGATTTCATTTTATCATTATTTTTCTTTCAAAGGACTTTAATTCTAAGCTGAAGCAAGCTGGTTACATGGAGGACGATCAAATGGAGCAAAAGGATTTAAAAGATACTGCTGATTCAGAAGAAATAGAAGAGTTAACCATTTATAAAGACTATAAGACAGAATTCTACACTGGTGAAAACTCTTCATTTACAATTGACCTGGAAGTATGTTAAATGATAAGTTAATTATGTTAATATATGAATAAAAAGTAAAAAACTTCAGTAAACATTATTAGTAACTTTGAGTTTGCGCTTCTTGTGTTGGATTACATAGTAATAGCCTTTTTAGCTTGCAGTTCAGTTATATGCTTTAAATATAGTTTATGCTGTACTAAAACAATTTTTAAAAGTTTAATTCAATGATATCGTCTGGTCCAAAAAGAGCACTTTTACCAAATAAAAGTTATGTAATGGTTAACAGTAAATGCCAGTATTTTTAACAATACCCTAACTACTTGTATTATCTAAAAAAACAAGAAGTTAGGGTAAATTGTTAGAGATAACAAAGAAAAGTGTATATTAATATTTTTATTTGCCAATAATAAAAGTTTAATTTTGATATAGTATCTTAAGGATAAATTCAAAAGGCATCGGGTAACCTAATAGATTTTACATTTTCTTTGTGTGCTTTTTCAGAAAAAAGAAAAAACGCTTGAACTATTGCGTAGGGAGCTGGAAAAAGGTCTGTTCAGTTTATCGCTGCAACGGTCTCAAGTTAAAGATTCTAAACAAGCTTTGGATATGTGGATGAAATACGATCGCTTAACATCAAGTCTCGCTCAACAGTTATGTGAGCAACTCAGACTTGTTCTTGAACCAACTTTAGCAAGCAAAATGAAGTAAGATTTTATGTAATTGTAAAAATAAAAAAAAACTCATTTACCTCCTAGTTAAAATCTTTGCCTCGATTAGGATGTATTTTTTAAAAGAAAGCAACAGGTTTTTACTTCATGTATATCTTTCAATATATTTCAGGGGCGATTATCGTACAGGTAAACGTATAAACATGCGTAAAGTAATCCCCTACATTGCTAGTCAGTTTCGCAAAGATAAAATTTGGCTACGTCGCACAAAAAAAAACAAAAGAAAGTATCAAATTATACTGGCTGTTGATGATTCCTCAAGTATGGCGGATAACCATTCTAAGCAGGTATTTTATTTATTCATCCATAAAAAATTTAATTTAAAGGAAATTAAACGCTTGAACTAACATATTTGTAATATTTAGAATTTTTGTATGTTATTTAACACTCGTATTATTGATTTGAGAATTATACTGCTAATTTTGATATATTTTGCTACATTTGTTAGCTTGCTTTTGAATCAATAGCAGTAATTAGTAACGCATTGAAACTTTTGGAAGCAGGTGAACTCGCCCTTTGCAGGTAAACAAAATTTTGAAAGCATTAACTTCGTTAAAGTGCGTTTTTTCCGCTAAACAACCGTAGATTTCAAAATTTTCCGCTAAACAACCGTAGATTTCTATTTGTTGTTATTTATCGGTTTACTATAGTTTTGGTGAGGACGCTCGGTTAGTGCATCCGTTTGAAGAAACCTTCAGTGAGCTCTCTGGAGCTTCAGTTCTTCAAGAATTTTCATTTGAACAAAAAAAAACAAACGTATCTCAACTTTTAAATATGTGCTCTGTGCTACTAAATACGTTTTCTAGAGATAATGTTGAAATAAACATATCGAAGCTTCTTCTAATCGTTTCTGATGGAAGAGGGATTTTTCTAGAAGGCAAAGAAGTAAATAACCTATTTATCTATGTTAATGAGATTTCTTTTTAATTAAAAAAGACTAAAAATAAAAACTAACGTCTTCAACATCTTTTATAGGTTGTTCGCAGAGCAGTTTGTCATGCTAGAGACGCTGGTGTTTTTGTAGTATTCATCATACTTGATAACCCAAACAATAAAGACTCTATACTTGATATCAAAATTCCGATATTTCCTCAAGGTGGTGGTCTCCCTCAAATAAAAGCGTATATGGAAGAATTCCCTTTTCCTTTTTATGTCGTACTGAGAGAAATAAATTCTCTGCCTTCAGTTCTTGGAGACGCTTTAAGACAATGGTTTGAGTTAGTTTCACAAGATACTTGATTGAATATCGGTGTTGTCAAAACTAGCAGGAAATAAAATATTGTTGTTCTAACTTTAAAAATTACTTTTCTGTTTTCGCCACAGTTATGTATTCTATTGGTAAGGTACTATCTATTAATAAGAAATTCAAGTTGTCAATTTTATCGCAACATGATCTTTAAGTGGTTTCGATGCGCAACGGATTCAGCGAGTTCTTCACATATAAAATTACATTTTTAGGAAAATAGATCATGTCTCATTAAAACTTGATTAGGTAATTACATTTACTACAGTGACTTAAAAAAAGTTACTACCATTCTTGAAAGATTAATGTTTATTTGGTGATAAATAACAATAAAATGAATTCAAAAACTGATGACTCGATAAAGTTTTACAGTGCTGCTTCTTTCAAAGTCAAACTTGTAACGTTCAAGGCAACAAGTTTGACTTCGAAAAAACATATTGGCTGTCCAAAGAATTGCTTTGTTTACTATCCTCTATAACTGAGGGAACTCTAAAGTAAAATGCATTTCCAGGAGATAAAAACGTTTAAAATAATTATAAGACAGGTTTAGCTTAATAACCTTTATTAGATATATTATTTGCTAATGAATGTAAGACATTTTTGTTTTTTCTCATCTCTATGACTCACTTAATTGTTTTTCTGTATGAATACAGTAGAAAAATAGTCACATTTCAAGACAAAAGGAAATTATATTAGCACCGTTAAATTGTAGAACAGCACTACAATTTAATCAACTCGTTCATTTCGAATTTGGGGTTTAATAAAAACGATAGTTTTATAGTAAGTCTTTTATGTTTCATTAAATGTCACTTGATTAGTAGAAACTTACATTAAATTTATTGCTGAAAGGTGACAGAATGACATGTAATAGATGTAAAAGTTTTCAATGGAAAAAATCATTGATACAGTGTTGGAAGAACAAAAAGTGGCTTTATGGAAAAAGCATAAAAATGTGAAAAGCGGTTACTAGCTGATTAGTTAAGGTGGCTCACATAGAAAAAAAAATTTTTTTTTGAACAGAAGCAATTCCAGTGGTTCATATATATTTTAGTTTGCTTTTGATAATATAGAAAACTAAAAATTTGATAAAAAAACTTTAAGTAAATTATATTTAAGACAAATTTTATCAAAATCAGTGTTAAAAGGGGGAAAATCTGAAAAAATTCAAAACACTGTTTCTTGATCAAATTTTTTTGTTTATATTATTATCATTCATCTCTACTAAAACAAAAGAAAAATATTTTAAAAATCTCAAACTGGACACAATAATAAAAAAAAATAACAAACTATGCATTAAAAAAACAGGTGTTTGGGGTTCTAAAAGTTATAAAATTATTCTTAGTTAATTATTTTAGTACATCTGAAATCTTTATGATCAAGGAACATGTACTGAAAATTTCAGCCAAAAAGCTTTTCTCAATCATGAGATCCAGTTTTAAAGTTGCAAATAAAAGGAAAAACAAAAAGCTTGTGAAAACGAAAAACAAAGACAGAAATTATATCAACTTAAAAACCACCAGAAACATAAGCTTCAGCAACATCTTTGCTGTTTGCATTATCAGAGCATGTTAAACTACTTATGAGATCTTTAAGAATTTTAAAATTTACGAACAAAAAATAATTATCATCATCTTTTTTAGAAGTCTCATTCAAAGTTTTTAATATTTTTTGATAACGAAGTGAAGAATATTTTAAAGTTTCTATCACCTTGCTTGACTTGGTATACCGATTTACTTTAAACTTAGATTTTTTCTTTCTTCCAAAATTCTGTTTACTGGACATTATCAATAATCTGATAAAAAATACAAGTAAAATGTTTTGAGATATCAATAGCTACTAAAGCTTGAATCAAGCTGTACAGCACACTCTACAATACATGACAAATCAAAAGCCGTTTTATTTAGTTGCATATATTGTACAATATACAGACTTTATTTAGATATTTATTTAATATTTTAAAGTAAAGATACATAATTTAAAAAAAAAAATTTTTTAATACTTTTTTAAAATTTTCCGCTAAAAAGAAATTTTAATCATAAAAAATTAAACTTACATATGAAAAATGTTAAATTAAACTAATAGTAGTAAGTATTTTATGTAAAATGTATATATTTTCTAGAAGAATGATAAATTTTGCATTGAATGATATGTTAAAAAAAAAAAATCAAATTTTTTTAAAAAAATGAGTTTTTTTTCCATATGAGCCACCTTAACAAATATAAAAACAAAGGAGCTATTGAAACTGAGCGTTTAGGCGAACGACCGAAGAAGTACAACTAATACTGATCATAGAATTATAAGATTCATGAAAAGTATTCGCTAGTGCCAGAGACAAGTTGGAACTTGATATTTCAAAAAAGTTTGTACAATGATGCTTTGTACTTTCTGAAATATCGTGCAGAATGAAAACTATTCACATCGACAAAGAATTGAAAAGCGCGTTTGGAGTTCCCATAGGCTCAGAAATTGGACCGTAGAATAGTGGAGACGAAGATTATGGTTGGATGAAGCTTAACCTGAAAGGTTCAAGTGGTGAACAAGAAGAACAGTTGGCAAACGATCAAAACAAATGTACACTATTGGGATCGTAAAACATGGGGGTGCTGATTCTAATATTAATCATAACTTTCGGTCTGTAATTAAGGCTTTCCAGAGAGAAGGTTCCATGGCGCTATTTTAAAAACTAAGAAGCTAGCCTACCATTTAAACATGAGGCAGCTCAAGGATAAAAACAGTAAATGAAGCTTCAGGGGTAATGGAGACAAAGAATTACAGACAACTTGTCTACCTAGTTGCCAAATACTTGGACCCGTGTTACAAATGTGTGTGAAAAATCATTTAAAAGTATTATTAGTCAAAAGTTGTAGTGTAACTGGCTGTAGTTTACTTTTGTGCAAGTTTCCAATCCACCATTAGACATGCCAATCAAAAATTACATCTAAAGTTGCTAATGTAAATAAGTGCTACAAATGGTCTGAAGTAACGCAATCTGAAGTTACGAATAATTAAAAGAAATGCGAGTAATTGGAAATAGTTGCGAATAATTCCAAAAATGTAAATGTTAGGACACAAACTCAGTGAAATTTGGTTAAAGTATGAATAGATCTAAATATTTCCCCATAAAGTCATTCTTTTTGCCCATAAAAGTCAGACTTTCTTAATTCTCTTTTATATTTTTCAGACCAGAACGCCAAGTTCTTGAAAGCCAGGTTCAAAGAAACTAAATTCAGTCTCCAGAATTTGGCCATGGATCCTGAAGAAGTTATCAAAGAGTTTCTGTCAAGTTGGTTCGGCAAAAGTGTAGAAGGAGACTCCGAGATTGAACCACTCTTTGTTGACGAAAGCCTTCGGCATTCACAATTTGGAAGCTTCTCTTGAGCTTTATCTAGCTGAAGAAGCAGAAGAAGAGCGCGATTGGATTGAAAGGAGAACTTTTTGTCTATGGAAACGATGTTGAGGCAGTTTTTGCATGGATGGGAAAGCCAATGAAGTTCTGGGTGACAAAAGGGAACCGTTATCTAATTCTTTCTAAAGCTGCCTTTGCTATCCTGAGCATTCCTGCAACTTCACCATCCTCAGGGCGCTTGTTCAGCGCTACCAGCCTGACAATCACGAAGGGAAGAAATCGCATGAATCCTCTGAAGGCTGAAAAACTGCTCTTCATCAAAAGCAACTACTCCTAGTTTGAGAGAAAAATGCTGCTCAAATTCTGCTAAGAAACCAAATGCTCTTCATCAATTACAAATGAGAGCCTGGTGATAACATCTATGAAGCGCCTGTTGATGCAATCAACGTTATTGACATGTATGACATCGAAGAAGACAAAGAATTTGTCGAAAATGATTTTTTAAACATTTGTTCAAATTTCTTTCAACTTATTTCTATGATAACTAAGGCAACTAACGTGTTTAGAAAGTTAACTTTTGGTACCAAAACTGCATTTATTTTCAAATCATTCAACCTGTTTCATTTACTCATGATGTTTAATTAACTGTGGATTCAATCTGTTTAATCAAATACTTCTTTAATCAACTCCCAGCTTAAATAAGTTTAATTTAGTACCTTTTTTAAATTTTAGTTTATGCATTTCACAGACTCTTCCAAAGTTAAAATTACCGTAAGCAATAACTTTGGCAAATTTTTGTGAGTTAGCAATTTTTACGATTTTTGCAATTTTTAAAAATCTTTACTTAGTTTCGGGATTCGAACAGTGATAAAGTCAAAAACCGAACGAGTTCGGTATTAAAAAGTTCGATGCTCGAACAGGTACCCGATAATTTATCGGTTACGGTTCCGAAGCTGTCGGTGCTCGTTTACCCGTTCTGTCATTGTTTCGTGTTATCGGCCTATCGGTATTTAACAGGTCTATACCCGAACGGGTTCGGGACCCGAAAATTTCTTTGAAATTACCCGTTCGGCGGCCGAACGGAACCCGAGGACATTTCCTAGTAAGGGCGTTAAACGCATGAAAAATTTGAATGAGAATATTTATTTGATATTTCGAAATACATAGAGGTTTTCTTGAAAGTACAACATTTTTTCGATAAATAGTTACAAAGAGGGAAATACTCCTTAAAGAGCTTGTGCGCTGTAAACTGAATTACCACGTGACATTTCACTTGTAGAAACTAATTTTTAACAAATTGTTGCGCAGTCCTTCAATCTACACTAATTTTTTTTTTAATGCCATTCTCCCTATTCATTTTCTTCTTTAACAAATAGAATATATATTTACTAAATTCGCAATTTAATTCGATCAAACTTGAAAGCCATCAAAAAATTTTGCCTATCTGTCTTTTTGTTGTATACTACGAATAAATCCTTAGTTATTTAAAACTAAAGCATCAGTATTGATTTTTCCCGCAGGGTTTGCAAAACACCTTATTTAAAACGAATTACCCCGGCTGGGGTTGTTCATATAAAGCATTACCAAATACTTTTGATGTATGCACTTTCAAACTATATATTTAATTACACATGGGAATAAGAATAGTATTTCGTGTAATGCTTTGTAAAAGTTAATAAGGTAATTTTAAAAAAAAGTAACCTTTGATTGGAAAATTTGACTCTACTATGAAGTTCAATTCTTTCTTCTGCGCTTTAGGGTACGCTATTTGAATTATTACACAAGGATGATAATAAATTATATTACTTTTCGTCTACTTTAATTTAACGTTTAAGTTTGAAGTTATGCTAAATTTATAATTAAATGAATTTTACAACTTTTATATGAATAGGGAATGATCTGAAAAGATTTAAAAACGAATAATTAACATTAGTTGATTTTTAACCAGGGAATGACCACCTCAAATGTTCATTATAAATTGGGTTTAGGGACAAATATTTACTTTCAATTCTAGTTTACATCTTTTTCATTTTGATTATTTTATTGGTTTTTAATTGTCTTACCTAGTAATGTATACAAAATAATATTGTATGTATATATAATAAATAATATGTATGTATGTATGTATGTATGTATGTATGTATGTATGTATGTATGTATGTATGTATGTATGTATGTATGTATGTATGTATGTATGTATGTATGTATGTATGTATGTATGTATGTATGTATGTATGTATGTATGTATGTATGTATGTATGTATGTAAACATATGTATACATTCACATATACATACATATGTATACATGAATGTATACATATGTATACATTTACATATATGTATGTATGTGTGAATGTATACATATGTATGTATACACATATATACATTCACACATACATACATGCATACATACATACATACATACATACATACATACATACATACATACATACATACATACATACATACATACATACATACATACATACATACGTGTGTGTGTGTGTGTGTGTGTGTGTGTGTGTGTGTGTGTGTAAAATATGTATTAAGGGGGAGGTTGAATTGTAATAAATGTTTGGTTGTAGTAGTGGAACACTGTTAAAAAGTTGTTACATGATCTAGTTTAAAAAAAAGATTAAATTTTTTTTTTATTAAATGTTAACACTTGCTAAATGTTATTTACTTTTTTATTTTCATTTTTTTATTCAATTTTTATAGAAAAGTGTTATTGTTACATAAGCCTAAGATTGTAAAAAATATGTAAATGTTTCTGATAGTCAATGCATGTGTCAAAACCTTTTTCTAATGGCAGTAAGTTATGAACACTGTTCAGACAAGCAATTCAAGTAATAAGAAAGATGTATTTGTTACTTGAAATGATCCTTGGTATCTCTTATTGAGATATCTATATGCTTTTGAACTAGATGCTAAAACATCTTTAATTGACCATTTAACAGCTTGTGAATGGTATGGAAATGTTTGTAGAATAAGTTGCTTACATGTCCTAAGATCATCACTGGACACATGTGCCAGCAGAGAAGGTGGTGTTACCTGGAAATTTTCCAAATCAATCATGTCAAAATAAATTTCAGCAGAGAAGTTTGGCTTAATTTCATTTTTATCAAAAATTCAAACAGCATTAGATTTCACTTTGTCTTGATGAGATTATAGTTTCAACTACTTGCTTGCGAACATCCAAGCTATCATTTCAAACAACAACTATAAACACATGTTCAAGGTGTGCAAAATAACTTTTGTTCTGCAGTACTGAAAACAAAATATCTTGATCTGGCTTATTGAGTTGCTAGCACTGCTTTATAAAGAAAAAAAAGTTTTTTAACCCATCTTGACAGCCACTATGGCATTTTATATGATTCCATGCAGAGCCATAGACATTAATCATGAAACTTACTACAGTAGAATCTCTCTAATTTTATTTAATTATTAATCGAATTTTATGGGGAAAAATAAAAGTTTGAATTAGATAGATTTTCGCATTATAGAAAGTTAATTTTCCTTAAACGCATTTCACTATGACTTTGCATTTAATCAAATTATGGAGGTTTTTGAATTAAGGAGATTCAAATTAGAGAGATTGTACTTTAGTCTCTGTAATAATTTTGGTACAAATGTCTGTGACAAAATATAAGATTTTTTTTAGCTATTTTTTCTGAGCCATCTAGTATGGTTTATATGAACCAGTTGGCTACACTCTAGAAATATGTCCTACTCACACATTTAAACATGCTTTCAGAAGATATCTCTGATCTGTGCTGAGATCTTTATGGATCTGTCAAGAACATCAACAACTGGGATGTCTTTTAAATTGAACATAATTTTGGGTTGAACACAAGTTCAGATTGAACATAATTGCTTTAGGAATGATACCATATGATATTGCAGGCTCTGTCATTTGTCTGCCATCAACATGTGGAAAATATTTTCTAAGTGTTAATTCATTCATGTGTAATTGGCAAACCAGCTATTGTATTGGTCTATCCAACTGTTCTTCAATTTTTGTCAATATGCCATTGTTCTTACCAGTATTGTTGTTTGTCTCATCACATACTATTCCTTGAAGAGTATCTGTCAGCTCTGTTTCTTTAGGACTAACATGTCCTAAAGAAACAGAGCCGATCTCACTGACAACATCAATAGCTTAATTGCTTTTTAGAACTACATTATCAACATGTTTATTTTCTAAAAAGGAAACTATAACATAGTGTTCCTCTTTTATAGCATTTGGTGTCATGCACTAGAGCCATGTTTTGTTTTCTATCAAATAAATTACATGCTGTGGTTTCTTTGTCTTATCACCATGCAACTTAATCTCTTATTATCTTTATAAAACTTCCTTTGTCTCTTTATTTTACTAGGGTTGATTATAGTCTCTGATGTTAAGAGGTTTAGATCTTTCAATACTGCATTTCCATTCATACAAGCTTCTCTGTTACTGATTTTGCATCTATCAAAAACCTTACATAGTTCTAGATACTTGCATCTATTTTTTTAGAGAAAGTGAGTCACCAACTGACTGGTTACTTAACATGCTATCATAACTGTTTAACGTTTCCATGTGATTTTCTTCTTCTTCTTCTTCTTCTTCTTTTGTTTTGTTATCATCATCATCATCATCATCATCATCATCATCATCATCATCATCATCATCATCATCATCATCATCATCATCATCATCATCATCATCATCATCATCATCATCATAATAATAATAATGATAATATTAATATTAATTATAATTATAATTATAATTATGATAATAATAATAATAATAATAATAATAATAATAATAATAATAATAATAATAATAATAATAATAATAATAATAATAATAATAATAATAATAATAATGATAATAATAATCATCATCAACCATTTCTGGTTGAGCATACTTGAAGTTATTACACTTCCTTTTTTCTTTCCTCACAAGCTCAGATCTTGTGGCCATTTCAACTTTACCAATTATGTATTTTCTACTTGTACTTTGATCAACCCAAAAATCCTATTCTGCTACTGGTATTTTATATGAAAATTTACACCCACACTGATTTCTGTTAGAATTTCCAGCACTTAAGCACTTACAACTGCATACATCAAACAACTTTTGAAATGATTGAATTTTATTTACAAATGATGAAGATGATTTTTTTTTCTAATGGGTATTTATCAAGGTCACACATAATTGAGATAAGTTCCTTCACTCAAACCTGTTAACATAAATTGATGGAACACTTGGTTTATCATAAATCTCTTTCACTTGGTTAGCAATAAATTTTGCTTGATCATGTGGTCTAGGCAAATATTTAACAACAATTAGGTATGTCTACACAGGTAGGGATTTGATTTGTAGGTAAATCAACTGGATAACCAAAAAGTGGATGTTCAGTTTGGTTTCTAGTAGTACAAGTGGTCTGAAGTATGCAAACTTGTTAATCAATGATTGAAACAAAAACAATTATATTTAAAATACTACTAATCTCTATCATACTATTTGAAATCAGCTACATCAACTTCAGCCATATCAAAAAAGTAATATTAATTTAGTTTATTTAAATCTGTAATAGTTTCTGAATTTATAATTTTTCAAAAATAATAATATCAAATTGGAAGTCAAAAAATAACTTTTTTTTCATTGGGTGCTCTAAACTTTTGCAAAACACTCTTTACTATTAATCTAATACTATGAACAAGAATTATCTGAATGCTTTTGTCCAATATTTGTATGACTGTTGTAAAAGTATTATTTTGAGCTGACAGTAAAGTTCAATTTAAAGTTGGTATAAGTAAATGAAATTTTTTTTTTACATTTTCAAAATGCAACTTTATTTCTGTGTTTATTATATATATATATATATATATATATATATATATATATATATATATATATATATATATATATATATATATATATATATATATATATATATATATATATATATACACGCACATATAGGTATGTAAATATATTTAATTTTTTTAAATTTATTTAATAATAATTATTTACAAAAAATAAGAAAAATCTGTTTTTTATTATCTGCCTTACATTTTCTTTAAGCATATTTGTTTTTAGAAATAATGAAATACCATGTAACAGATGTTTCATTATGCACTCTAAAACTCTTTTACTTCTGGTTTTTTTAAAACAATTATCAGCATTTTTTACTGGCTTTCATCTGGGTGATTACCCTCCTGCTGACTTTAGTAAAACTGTTAAGTTATCTTCACAAAATAACTCATTTGTTGAAATAGAGCATTTTTTGGGTAAAATTCCATTTCATGTTCATGTTTATGCTACTGCAAGTAATGGTAATAATAAAGGATTCAAATTTGATGGAACTGGTGTTTGTCAAAATGATGGCAGAGATAATAATGCTTACGGAGGAGTGATATTTGCTTATGATAAACATACTATTAGAGTATGGACACCAACACGAATGAGTGGTAGTAAAGTAGGTTCTGTTATTTTTGTTGGAGAGCGCTGGGGCGGAAATAAGTTTTCTCAGGATTCACTTGATGCAGAAGTTACTATAGAAGCTTGGGAAGATGGCCCTGTACCATCTTATCAAATTGAAACAGAAGTTGATGCTGGCTTAGAAAAAAATACAAATATTATCTACCATGATTTACATCAAATACCAGAAATTGTTAGCGTTAGAATTTTTTCTGGTGTTGATTCAGAGAATTCATATATTTTTCATGCTTCTGGAGTAATTCAAACATCAAATATTCGTGAGTATGGTGGAGTTATATTTTCCTATAATGAAAAGAAAGTTGTTTTATGGACACCTAATAAGCCTAAAACTGGCTGTACTTTAGTAAATAAAAGGTGGGGTAATGGAAAATACTATAAAGAGATGTTCTCAAAAACATGCAAAGTTCATATTCGTATGTGGATTAATTCTTTTCCTCCTCCTGTGTTTCAAACACCTTGGAAACCTGTTTATGCAGGTAGAACTACTGAACCATTCCTTGAAATAAAACACAACTTAAAAATGGTCCCTTCATATGTTAAACTCCAATATCGATCTGTAGGTCAGCCTTATAGTTTAGTTTTTGAGGGAGTAGGTTCTGTACAATCAACTACTATGAGTAATTCAAGACATGGTGGCCTAGTATTTGCTTATGACAAAGTTAGTGTGCGAATATGGTTACCTACTAATGTAAATAAGCATCAATCATATATTATATTTGTGGGTGATGGTTGGGGAAATAGTGATGAAAATGTTACTGAAACTATGGCAGAGTTCCGTGTGCAGATCTTTCTTAATCGATGCTTTGAAGCTGAAAAAATAGTAGACTCACAAGGATATTGTAGAGATGTCAGTGAGATAGCAATTATTCAAGATATGTCTGCATGGAGTAAATGTTCAAATCCTTGTGGGGAGGGATTGAAACAAAGGTTTGTTACTGGTAAGTTTTGTTACTGCTATATTAATCATAGTTGAAGTTTAATTTTTATTTTTTAATCAAGTATTATTTTTTTGGTTGAATATGTACAACAAAAGATTTTATTCATATATGGTGTTATTGTGATATTTTATTGTAATATCCTATTATTACTACAAAGGTATTTATTTCATAAATATTTTTCTTTTGTGCATCAAATTATGTGCACTGTAGTATTTAAAAAGTTGATTGAATTCAGTTTTTTTTTTTTTTTTTTTTTCTCTGTTTATCTTAACATTAACTTTTAGGATGCCATGGACAGAGCTTACAAAACATTATGAACTGCCAGTTTAATGTAGATTTTTGTGGCTTTTCAAATATTTCATGGATTCGTAGCATGGGTAGTAAAGAAATAAACATTGAAAATAAGCATTTGCAAATCCCTTTTTATGGTGTCAAGCATGGTAGTTACTTTGTTTATTCAAGTGAAGGTAAATGAAAAATTTCTAAATATACTTTCTTTGGTTATTGGTTGTTAAAGTTCTTTTAAAATTCTTCATCTTTTATAAGTTTGATTTAAAATTTAAAATATTTTAATAGGTGTTTTAACAAGTCCTGAATTGAAAGATGCTAAAGGTTGTATATTATTGTTCAAATACTCAACGGGAAAGTATTATGGAAACCTTCAAATTGATATATTAAGTAACCTTGACTTGTGGAGAGAAAGTATGTATTGTGTGCTTGTTCAATTCTATTATTTTTCCTAAAACAGTTTTTTAGTCATCTTGTATTCATAAAAATAGTAATTTCCTAGGTTGAAATGTTTATGTCTATTTTTTCATTATTTTTGATATAAATAACTTGATTCTGCTTGCTGCTAATTTTTTTTTTTTTTGAAAAAAAAATCAAGGGCTCATAATTTTATTCTGTTGCCTTTTTTTTTTTTTTTTTATGCATGTTAAAATGTCATATCAATGTAAGTTGTTAATTCATTACTAGCCAGTCCTAAAAGATTTACTGTTAAAAATCTGCTTCATCTCTTGTGCTAATTGATATCTGATTTTTTTTAGCTTATCTTTATAGATGTTTCAATAGCTAGTAGCAAAATCTTTTGGGATATGAAAAAATTATTATTCTTTAGATGTATTTTTCTAAACCTATAGTTTTTTTAATTCTTATTTTTACTTTCAATAACTTAATAACTTACTTTAAACTAAGCAATTTATTGCATTAAAATATACATCCATGCATACATTCATTAATTTGAATTGCATTGCATTGCAACTCAATGCATATTTACATACATACTTTTTTTGTAGTTTTACTACTAACTTCACAATACTATTAGTACTCTTAGGTACCAGGTAATGAGTACTGCAGTATTCATTACCTGGTACCTAAGAAGGCCAAATGGACAGTAATTTTAATTGTTTGCAGTTAAGAACCTTTCACCATTAGGAAAAAAAGAAAGTTTGTGCAATCTTCAATGTTATCTTTCAGTCTGTTCTAATTAATCTTTGGGATCTGGAATCTTCTTCATTGATTTATGAAATTCTTAAATAGTTTTTTGCATTCACTACACCGGTTTTTGAAATTTTAAATTTATAGGCTAAATGTTCATTAGTGTTTAGCTTGCTAATATATAATAGTTTTTGATCTTTTTAACACAGTTAATTGTGGATCTAAATTCTTCAAAAATTCAACTGATTTTTTTATAATTGATGAATTGTTTTCTTTTTATATTATTTATCTTTAGAATGTTTGACTGTTGACTTTTGATCTTAACTATTGATTAAGAAAAAAAATTAAACTCTTTGTGTCATCATCACACTACCTTGACTTCATGTTGATTGGGATTGCAAACCAGTTATGATTCAACAAATTGAATTAGTAATTCATTAAATTAATAATTTAATGGTTTAAAATAAACTAAAGTAAGCTAAAAGCAAATAAATCTTGGCTTTGCTTTAAATGTGCCCCAATCTCATCATTCAATTCCATTTTTTTTCTTCTCTGTAGCAATAGCCAAAATCTTCTAATATTCGTAAACTATTGAATCTAATCCAATTTTGTTCTCATTATTTATCAATAAACTCAATTTTTTTTTTGGTTGTGAGTACAATTTCCATGTTGGACAAAAATACAATAAAAGTTATAAAATATATTTGTCATAGGTATACTTTACTTTTATTTTTAGATGTTTGGTCTATGAAGTATGATGAATCATTTGGTTCTAATGTTTGGCTGACTGGGTATCTTAACATTGGTGATCTTCTTTATGAGCTTAAGAGATTTCGGTTTGTACACAACCCAACCAAAAATTTTATATCTGATCCAATATCTTTAACTGACATAATTTTAAAATGTGAAAAACCTGATGAGTTTAAGATGACTGCAGAAGCATGTAAAGAAAAGGAAGAAATGCTTGCATCATGTTTAGTAGATGTTTTTAAACCATTTTCTAGAGGTTTTTTTTACTTTTAATTTTATTATATTATAAACAATTTTGAAACTTTCTCACCTGTTAGCCAGCTAAAATATACAAAAAGTTTTTTTAAGCTAAGTTAGGTTGTTTTTAATTATAAGCTTTTTGAGCTACTTAAAAAGGTTATTATCTTTTAAGGTTAAATGCTAAATTTTCATGAAACCAGTTTTAAATATATATTAATGTTAAACACAAAATTTTCATGAAACCAGTTTTAAAAAATATATTTTAAGGTTAAACACTGAGTTTTCATGAAACCAGTTTTAAAAAATATATTTTAAGGTTAAACACTGAGTTTTCATGAAACCAGTTTTAAAAAATGTATATTAGTTAATAAACTTTCAAGTTTTAAAAGTTGTCTTTTTTTACAGACATGTTTGACTAACAAGGTTTTTTATCAAAATGATTTTTTGATGTAATAAAGTCAACCTTTTCTTTAAGGTCCTGCATGGTCAGTGTCTATTCCAAAAAATGATCTCAACCAAGAATTAGGCACCTATGTTACATCAAATGGTATGTACAATGACTTGATTGCAAAATACAAGTTTCAAATTATGAAAAGTGGTTCATATCAATTATGGCTTGAGAGTTTTGCAATGAATAATGACAGCAATAGTGTCATTGTACAAATCTATGAAGACTTAACAGTTGCAGATACTATTTATAATATGAGGCATGGGTTGTGGTTACCTATTATTAAGGTAAAAGTTACTATTTCTGAAAGAAAAAAAAGTGACTTTTACCTTGATAATAGGTAAAAAGTTAAAGTAAAATGATTTTTATTTTTTAAGGAATTTCATTTTCGGCCTGGTAGCTATGTAATAGTGTTGCGTCAAAAAGACAAATATTTCTCTTTTAAAAATATGATGTTAGCTCCTAAAGAAATTAGTGTTTGGAGTGAACTAGGAATGCAAAGTCATCACATACCTGATAGTAATTTTTATTCCTTAAATTATCCTGATGATTATTTGGTTTATTCTCGTTTAAATGGCAGAGGTATTTGAATTAATATGTACTATTTTTTTTATTCCTAATTTTATTTTGCTACTATTACTATTTTTTATTACATGTTTACTATTTTGTTTTATTTAAAAAGGATACTTGCAGTTTTTTTATTCATAATTTTGTTGCTTTTATTAGTATTGTGATATTGATTTTTTTTTTTAACATTTAAAGCTGGTTGGATGCCTACTGACAGAACAACTGATAGAATGTATCTTGAAATTCGTCTGCCTGACATTGCTCTGATTAACAAAATAGCTACTCAAGGTGGTACATGGCTAGATACAGCTCATCCAGCTTTTTATTGCAAGATTGAAGAGTATAAAATTGTTAAAATTGAATCACTTTAAATATTTATGTATAGAAAGCCATTTTATTTGCATTTCATAAAACATATTAAATGCATAAATGTAGTTAAAGTGTTAGTAATTATTTACATGAAGGTAATATAACGATAAGATATAAGTATTATTCAAGAAAATATTGTTTACCTATTTTACATTAGCTATAAAATCAAATTTTCTTTGGATGGTCAGAATTTTGCTTTTTACAGAAATTTGACATCAAAGGAGATCTTCAAGTTAGAGGGCAATAATAATGGTATGAAGTTTTTGTTTTTTTTTAAATATTTTTTTTGAGTAATGATTTTTTTTTTTATCTGATGCTCTTAAAGAGAAGTTTGAAATCTAATAAAAAGTTGTTTTACTATTGTTTCACTATTTGTTGCACTTACTGGATTTATTCCTCATAATTTAAATATCAGTTTTCTTATTTTTCCTTATTGTGGTCAGTATTATAATCTCTGAAACCAGCTAACCATTAGCAAAATGATAGCGAATTTACAAAAATGGCTTTCTGTAAATTCTCTTTGATTTTGCTGAAATGAATATTTAAAATTTTAAAAATTTACCAGTGTCTCTATTTTAAATGAAGTTTGTTGATTAATTTAACCTTTTTTTCAGTTTACACTTTTTCTTTCCCTATTAGTTTCACATTTGGTTGTTGAGCATTTTTTTGATTATGTGCTTGTTGCTAAATCAATTCGCATTTATCCTTCAACGATTACAATTCACCTTTGTTTACGTGCAGAACTGTATGGCTATTACATTACAAAAGGCATTTGTCCAATAATAAAATCAAAAGCAAAAGAAGAAGTTTGTTTAGGAGATGGGCAATGCGAAAATTCTAAAGCCAGATGTCAAATTGATCCTGGTGTGTTATCTTTTTAACTTTTTAAACCTTATTCTTTATATCAATCAATAAAGTTTGAACATGTCTTCTGTTTTTTCCAACTGTTTGATTCTTTGGATTAGTAAATAAATGTTTCTAATAGTATGAGCTGGAACAAAGCTGCTTTAATAGTAGTAACATTTATTTTTTTAAATTATAAATCTTCCTGTGACAGTAATAATGATTGTGATTGCTGTTTTGCAAAGTTAATTTATTTAATATATTCTTTTGTTTTCTGACATGCTGGTAGTGAATAACCAATCAGTTTGCTTATGCAAAGAAGGTTACCATGGAAACTTGTGTCAGTTTTATGGGTGTAGCCCAAACCCTTGCAAAAATGATGGAGTTTGTGTACAAAATAGTAAAAGTATATTTTGTAACTGCACACCAGGATTTCATGGAAGATATTGTCAAGTTGTTTGTCCTAAAGGTGAGAAATATCTGCTAAATTATGGTTTGAAAAGTATGATAAAATTCTGAAGTAATATATAATGAACCACTAACCATGGTTCTTTTTTAAATTTTAATACATTTTTGTTAATCTTAAACTTAATTTACATAAAAATTTAGCAAAATTAGGCGCAATAAAAAGTGAATACTTTATGTAAGATCAATTTAAAAGTCTCTTCTTTTAAATATGGTTATGGTCAGTTGAAGTAATTTTTTCAGTCTCCAAAAACAGTCCCTAGTTTTTATACAATTCAAAAATACATAGAGTTTGTATTTTCATTTTATACTAAAGGTAAATATGGAAGAAATTGTGTCTTTTCTTGTGAATGTGCTGAAAAAAATTACTGTAATCCTGTCAATGGCAGCTGCCTATGTGAACCAGGCTACCATGGTAATGATTGTAATAAAAAATGTCCTGAAAATACTTATGGTCAAGACTGTATTTTTAAGTGTCTTTGCAATAAGTTTATGGAGTGTGACCATGTAACAGGAGAATGTCTTTGCAAGGAAGGCTGGAAAGGAATTGAATGTTCTTCACCATGTGAAAATGGAACTTTTGGACGAAATTGTAGTCAAAAGTATTTTTTAAACTTTTTTTTTAAGTAGACAAGATTTTTACAAAACATTTATTTTGATTACGTTTTAACTGTAAGTTAATTGAAAAATGTTAATAACTTATTTATGAATAGATGTAAATGCTTGAATGGTGGTATTTGTAACCAGACAAATGGATTTTGTGATTGCACACCAGGTTATTATGGGCAACAGTGTGAGCATATTTGTGACTCAAATAGATGGGGTGATAATTGCAAAGAGTATTGTGAAGCAATAAAGAACTCTACTTGTGATCATATTACTGGTCATTATACGTGTTTTTCAGGATTGATGGGTACATTTTGTAATGTTGAATGCCCTGATGGGAAGTTTGGAGAAAACTGCATGCACTCATGTGCTTGTGACATGAAGAATACTGAAAAATGTGACAAACAAACAGGACATTGTGTATGTAAATTGGGTTATAGAGGAGCAAGGTTTGTAAAAATTATAAGTTTTAAATTACTTTTGATTTTTATATAAAAATTATTTTTTACATTTTGCTGTTAAAAAAGTGGCTTTTCATCAAAATAAAATGGAAAGTTCAATTAAGAAAACTTATGACATTAATAATATATAAAAAAAAATAATACTAGATGTGATAAGTTATGTGAAAATTCATGGGGTTCCCAATGTCATAATCTTTGCAATTGTAAAAATGCTGTTTCATGCAATCCGTTCACTGGAGAATGCATTTGCATGGATGGCTTTATTGGCAAGCAATGTGAGCAAGAGTGTAAAGAAGGATACTATGGAAGAAATTGCAGTATGAAATGCATCTGCGAAAAGAAAAATACAGAAAAATGTAAAACAAATAATGGTTTCTGCAAATGTCAACCAGGTACTACCTTTTAGTTTACTGTAAAACTAATTTCTTTCCACATATGTTGTGAATGTAACATTTTATTATCATAACTTGTAAGATGCTTTGTGGAACATCATTTATAAAGCAAACAATATTATGTAAAGGAATGAGAATTTAGTTGCTTTAAAATGCAAAAATCTTTAGAAGTGGCAGCAGTTAGCTAAGAATAGATTTGTTCATTTTTAGATTACCTTAAGATTGAAAAGGGATATTTAAGGATTAAAAGGGGATAAGACTTTTTTTTTTTACAGTATTCAATCAGAGCAAATATTTTTGTCAAAAATATTTTTTCCGCTTCATAAATCTCATCGTAAATGTTAAGTTTACACTAAGCATTCTTTTTATAATCTAAAAGTAAATAAACAGGTGTTACAGTTAAATTTTTAAAATTTCCCAATTTTATTTTATTTTTGTGACAAAAGACACTTTGCAAAAAGAAAAACATCAGCTTCAAAACCGGCCCTTTGACATTTTTTTCGATTTTGAGTGAAGCACACCAAATGCTTCGTAATGGCTTGCACTATATTGAAAAATTAAAAAAATGATGCAAAACCTGTTCAATCCTATAGTTTTTACTATGTAAAATTCAGCAAATGGTGCAAAGCCGGCTCTTTTTGTTTGCGCAGCTGCTTCAAAACCAGTTTATTATTTCAGCCAATAGGAAAGCACTTATCATACCACGTAATCACAACAGCTGATATTGAAAATACTTTCGTTTTTAATGCTTTTATCCTCTGGAAATTGCAAATTCTTCATGATTTGTCTTGTAAGTAATAGAAAAAGTAGAAAATATTTATGAAATATTAATTAACTAAACATTAACAGACTTCTTGCGATGGAAAACGATCAAAAAGTAAAAAAAACAAGCAGACTGCAGTCACGCAAACGCGTGGCAGACCCCAAAAACACAAAACAAGCAAGGGAGAAGAAAGCTAGGTATGCATTACTGATGAAGTATTATTTGTAATTATGTTTATTAACTTTTAACTTCTATTTTTCTGCAGGTATTCAAAGAAGAGTCCACCAAAAATCCCTTCATGCAAGCACAAATTGGGTGCTTTCCAATGTCACTGCCTGTCACAGAGTGATGTCATCACTTTTAATGAGCGATTTTATCAAACAAGTAAGAAAATGGACCAGGACAACTTCATTTTGAAGCATTGTTCATCCCTACAGCCGAAACGTGTTAAAGGTGAATCAAATAGGAAAAGAGAATTTACTGTAAAATATTTTGTTACAAAGGCTGTCTCTTCCTCTACAAGAATACCAGTTTGTAGGAGAACATTTTTAGGAATATTAGGCATAAAAAAACATAGACTGCTTGGAGTTATCAGTAGATATCACAAATCTGGTACTTCAGCCAAAGAAAGTAGAGGTGGAGACAGGAAAGCAGAGAAGTTTGTTGAGAAAAAAGAGAAAGTAAATAAATTCATAGAATCATTTCAAGTTAGTGAAAAGCACTACTGTAGGTCACACTTAAAATGTAGGCAGTACTTACCAGCTGAACTCTCAACTGCTGCAATGTGGAGGATGTATAACAAAAAGTGTGATAGTCAATTAAAAGTTACCAAATGGTTTTTTTCTAATATATTCAATACAGAGTATAATCTAGGTTTTGGGACCCCTAGAGTTGACACCTGCTCTGCATGTTCTGAACTTAAAACTAGAATCAAAAATACAAAAGATCTCCAAGCCAGAGAAAAAATAGTTTTAAAATTAAACATCCATTGCCAAAGAGCTGATGCTTATTTTGACAAGCTGAGGGAAGAAAGTGATGACCTTGTTACCCTCTCATTTGATTGTGAGAAGAACCAAGTCTTACCTAAACTATCAGATCAAGCTGCATATTATAGGAGGCAACTTAACTTTTATAATTTTACAATTGTAAAAGGGAGCTCTCATAATACACTTAACAAAGAAAATATTGATTCTCACTATTGGATAGAGGGGGAGCAATCTAAGGGATCAAATGAAATTGCATCTGCTGTTTATTTTTCTCTGAATAATTTAAGCATGTCTAGCAACATAAAAAGAGTCAGATTGTGCTGTGATGGATGCCCTGGGCAAAATAAGAATACAGTAATGATTGTTATGATCAGTTATTGGCTCCACAATAAAGCTCATCCTCATATTCAAACAGTGGAACTGGATTTCCCAGTGACAGGTCACTCCTTTATCCCACCAGATAGGGTGTTTGGCACCATTGAAAAGGTCATCAATAAGAAGGAGATCATTGTTAGCCCCAAAGAGTATGTGGAGGTCATTGAAAAACATTCTGCAGTTTTCCACTTAGGAGAGGATTATGAAATTTTTGATTGGAAAAGTTATTTGAAAACAGTTCTAAGAAATAATGTTTCTTGGCATTTCAAAATAGCTAGTTGTAAAAGAATCATTGTGTTAAAAAGACCAAGAATTATTGAGGTGAGAGGTGAACCTTTTTATACAGTAGAAGTTAATGCTTTTAAGTCATTGACCAAGTAAGGTAAAAATTTTAATTCAATTAATTTACCAATCATTCATTCAC
Source organism: Hydra viridissima (assembly GCF_058129835.1). NCBI lineage: Eukaryota > Metazoa > Cnidaria > Hydrozoa > Anthoathecata > Hydridae > Hydra > Hydra viridissima. Next base: position 17,492,376 of record NW_028324302.1, read on the forward strand.
AAATTAAAATTAACCCGAAGAAAATAAAGGATGTAGAAAAGTTATTGAACTCTCATTATGGTGTTGATTGGAGACAAGATCAAAATCTTGAGTTTTACAATAAAATCATACCTAATGAGGAAATAGATGGCATTGACTCTGATCAGGACAGTGAATCAGAAGAAAATAATGAGCTGTGCTGTGGTGAAGATGGATCATCTAATGTTGATGATGCTGATGTTAGGATTTAGTAATTTAAATTTTGTGAATTTGAAACTATTTTATTGTAAAGAATTTCTTATTATGACATTGACTTGCCTTTTTAATGTGTTTTTTAAGGTGCATATAAAAAAAAAGAAAGCTATATAATTTTTGTCTTGCTAATTATTACATAAGTAAATTTAATTTTTTAAATGTTGTTTACACATGTATTTGTGGCCTATACATGTCTAGCAGAAATTTTATGTACACCATAAACTTATTTAATAACACCATAGTGCAAGAACCATAATAAATTTCTCATTAAAAATTTTTTCCGTGTTTTGTTGCTTCTACTATAAAACCCAGGTAGCTAAACTTATATGACATGTGATGCAGGTATTTCTTCAATTTTTATGACCACTAATAATTAGTTACGTTATTGCATTTTAATAGAAATTTAATGCATGGCAAAAATTATTTCGAAATATATTTAACTTTTTAAAAAACATTAGCGGGCTATCCTGCTAAAAAAAGGGGGAGAGAGTTTTCTAAAATTGTCCATAGATGGCGTAAATATACTGAAAAGCGTGTGAAATTGCAGTGGACTTTAAATAACCATGGGTTCCAACGAAATTAATCACAAAACAATTAAAATTTTATTAAAATGTGCAGTGGCTGGATCAAAACCGGCTCTTTTTTGAAAAAAAATGCCCTTTAATTAAATATTTCTATTCAATGATTATCACAATTACTGATATTCACATAGAAAACCATTCATTAGTGACTAAACACGAGGTGTATATGTTTTTTTTAATTTTTTTATTTGCACAAAAAAAAAAGTGTATCCTGTAAAATTTGCTTTAGTGCAAAGGGCCGGTTTTGAAGCTGGCGGTCTCATATATTTCTAGTAATATTTTTTTAAAAAAAAAATTTTTTTTTTAATAGAAATTGAATGGGTGGAGCCTTCAAAGGAAAGTTATCCAAAAATTTGAAAACATGTAATAACTTTAACAAAGGGTTAAAATATTTTTAAGTGCAAACATCAAAGTTTAGGCAAATTAAGTATTTACATATTTTTAACTACTATGTAAAGTTCATTTTATTTTTTCACAAACCATAACATTTTTATAATTGAGAAGCTTAAAATTAATTGTAGTTTTGATTTGTTAGACATGATGCTTTGTAAGTGAAAATAAACCTGTAATTAGCAGTCTTAATAGATTTTAATTCCTCTTTATAAATTTAATTTTTATTCTAAGATTTTGTTTTTAATTTCATCTTTAGGGTATACTGGTGGATCATGCACAGAAACATGTAGAGAAGGTTATTGGGGTATAAACTGCCTTGAACAGTGTCTATGCTTTAATAATAGTAAATGTGATCATAGAGATGGGTTCTGCTATTGTGCTCCAGGTTTTCAAGGCCAATATTGTACAGAACACTGTGAGCATGGAACATTTGGTGAAAACTGTCAACAAAAATGTCATTGTAAAAATGATGCAGATTGTGATAAGTAAAATATTGATATTATTATTATTGTTATTATTGTTGTTATTATTTTTATTATCATCATCATTATTATTACTATTGTTGTTGTTGTTGTTGTTGCTGTTGTTGTTGTTATTGTTGTTGTTGTTGCTGCTGTTATTATTGTTATTGTTATTATTACTGTTATTAATTATTATACGTTATTATCATTATTATTTTTATGTTGTTAAATTTATTTGTAGCAAACTACTTTGAATAATTGCATTTTGAAGAATTAATGTTAAACAATAGTTAAAAATAATGTTTATTTATTAATCAACTTAATTTTTTTGGATTATTAAAATAATTTATTAAAGTTTAGTTAAATATTTTTTACATTACTTACAGTTTAGTTTAAGCTTTAAATATGAGGCTTTTATAAGCATGACACAAAATTATGTTTTTGAAATAGTGCTGTTTTTTACTCATCCATTCATTAGTTGTGGCTGTTTAAATTCTTGTGATTTAATTTTAGTGTTGATGGTCATTGCATCTGTGCTCCAGGTTTTGCTGGGAAATTCTGTGAGTTTAAATGTCCAAAAGGAAAATATGGAGAGAACTGCTTGAGTAACTGCAACTGTAGAGTCTTTAATACAGAAGATTGTGATAATGTTAATGGTTTTTGCTTTTGTCAGAATGGTTTTGTTGGAACTCGATGTGAAAAGGTGTCTTGTTTTCTTATACATTATTGAAATTTTTCTTCTTGTTTTTTTTTTTCTGCTGCAGTCTCTTTTTACTTACTTGCATGTTTAGGAATGCGATGATGGTTTCTATGGCAAGAGATGCCAATCAACTTGTCCTGTTTGTTTCCATAGCAGCAGTAATATTTGTAACAAGCGTTTTGGTAATTGCTCTTGTGCTGATGGTTTTACAGGATGGTATTGTTTAAGTGATTGTGATTGGTCTCACTTTGGTCATATGTGTAAACAGCAATGTAATTGTAAGCCAAATGAGCTGTGCAACAACATCAATGGTCAATGTTATGACTCTAATTTACATCTTGTAACTATCAAACTTCGAGCATCTTCCCAACTTTTTCTGGAAGATAAATTGCGTCAGGAAATACAAAGAAAGTTTGAAATAATGATGCTGCATTGTTTTGAGCGACTTGAAGGTTTATTATTAAAGTCACCAGCTTTAAATATTTCAGACTTACCAAGTTGCTCTATGGTGGGAGGCGAACAAATGTTTGATAGTGACAATTTGGAACACAGTTCTATATATGTAATGAGAATCTATAACGTGTTTGCTATGTATGTAGAAAATGAAGAGATAGCAGCACTTGTTTTTACTCTTTTACGAGGGGCTGATCCAGTTAATGCAACATTCATTTTGGATGTAATTTCTTTCATTGGTATAAATGCATTCTCTGCAGGTCTTAACTATGAATACTATGTTGGCGAGGCATCATTTGATAAACAAAGGGAGAATTGGTACTCTAATACAATGTATCTTGCAATAGCAATTTCATGTAAGAGATTTTTTTTTAAAAGTTCTTTAAGTTTCAGCTAAAAATCTACAAATCGACGAAACATTCAGAAATGTTAATACATTCTTTTTTAGGTGTATGCACTGTTTTACTATTCTTTGTTGGCTTTGTAGTATTTTGTCGAAGAAAAAACCAATCCCCTTTTGAAAAAGTTAGGCGTGAATCAAAAGATATTGAGCTAAAATCTTGCCTCGGTAACAGTAAGGGGCATGTTTATTCGTTTGAAAATCCTTATTATGATGTAATAGCAGCTATGGGACTAGATGATGATATAGAGGAAGATTATTACAATCCGCTGTACATGCTTGATCTTCAGCCTGATAGCGATAATGAAGTAGACGATATGTATTACGAATGTCAAAACAATGAGTATAAGTCGTTTCTTTACGATAAAGATAGTGGAGTATCTAGTGTCACATTGTCTTAGCTTTTACACTTTTATTATCAGATTTTTTGTTTATTTTTTTGTTTATAGATCTTAACTTGGTTCTGAACTCTAATTTATAAAATTGCTTATGTACCTTTTGGCTGCTATTTTATTATTTATTCGCAACTGTGTATTTGTTGCAATATTTATTCTTTGTTTTTATATATATATGTATATTTTAAATAATTTATGTTGCGTAGATTATTAAAATAGTTATTTATAGGAGTTTACATTTTTATTTTCTATTTTTTTATTACAAAATTTATAAGATTTTTTTTAAACAATCTATTAATGCCTTTTGCAATTAAATCTTATTACTTTTAAATATCAAATTAAATTAAATAAGAAATTTTGAAAAACTGTTAGCAACAACATTCATATATTTTTAACTGAAAAAGTATTAACGAACTAATTCATGTTCTGAAACAAATGTTGTTGTTTTTAGATCAAGAAAACGTTTATTTTTCGTAATTTAATATTTAAATATTTATACATTTAAGCTTAATGATTGTGTTTAATATTGTATTTTTTGTAAAAATTTTGATTAAAAACCATTATTTAGTTATCATTTTGTGATGAATGGAAATGGAAAAGTACTACCCTCCCTCCAAAACTATAGCTGAGGGCGATAGAATGCCCTCAGCTATAGTTTTGGAGTTTTGGAATGAATAGTTTTCAATAGAGGAAAGACTTACGAAGTTTTTCCGAGCGTAAAGATTAAAGAATAAAATTACGTAAAATTAACCGAACGCAACGATTAACGGTATCAATTAAGTTGTAATATCGAAATTCCGTCAAGTAACTGATTCAATTAATTCGTAACTTCGAGTAATTTGTTCGAAAGGTTCGTATAGCTTACTTAAATCAGTTAATTTGCTCAAAATTTCCGTTAAAAACTACGAGAACCATAAATTAATTGATTACATTCCTTACCCGTTAAATTGTCACAAAATTTTGAACCTGACTATTCTTATGATAACAATGATCGAAGATTTTTCTACAACCCCATTCGTTACTAACGTACTATTAAAGAATGTTATACACATACATTAGAACAGTTTTACTTTTATCGAAGTTGTCACAAAAATCTTTAGAACTTTAAACTATACAAAAAATGATAAACTTGTTTGTACATATATCTTCTAACAACAATCACAGCATGTCATTTGACTGCCTTGGGTAAGTCGTATCTTCTCCATTGTTTCCTAGCTGATGTTCTGCTCCTCTGTTGCTGAGTACTGAGACTGAGAGGTGTTTTGAATAGTAAACCCTTTTTTACTTTCATCATCTAGCTCTTCCTCTAAACTCGACACCTCAGTGTTTCTTTTCTCTTACGAGTCATCAATTGGAACCTGACTACCCTCGTTGATCTTACCAAATCATCGCCATATGAGGGATCTTGAGATGTTGGTGACACAAGGACTGTAGAAACCCATATCGTTATTTACGAACTTTTACGCAAATTATTAACGGAAGTTTCGTAACTGACGTAAGAAATTATTACGACTGAAATTTTTAATTAATTCCGTTAATTAGAATATGATCGTAAGTGACGAATCAAATAATGACATTTATTACGAAAAATGCAATTAATTTAATCGATTTTCGGAAGGTCAAAATTTTCCTCGTAGCGATTAAACTGACGCTACTTCGATTAATCGCAATCGCGAGTCTCTTCTCTAATTTCCAATGAAAAAAATCATTGATAATTATAGTGCTGAAACAACAAAAAGTAAGTTTATGGAAAAAACATAAAATGTCAACAGCGGTTACTAGCTGATTAGTTAATAAAGATAAAAATAAAGGAACTATTGAAACTTAGCGTTTAGGCGAACGACCGAAGAAGTACAACTTATACTGATCATAGAATACTGATCATAGATTAGATACATGAAAAGTATTTGCTAGTGCTAGAGACAAATTGGAAGTCGATATTTCAGAAAAGGTTGTACGGCGATGCTTTGTATTTTCTGAAATACCGTGCAGAATGAAAAGTATTCGAGAAGAACAGTTGGCAAACAATCAAAACAAATGTACACTATTAAAACCACGAAAAATTGTGGTGAAAAGAACTTGATGGTTTGGGGGTGCTTTTAACAACTTTCTGGAATCAAATTAATTATAAAATACATTTGGTAGGTTAAGAAATTTAGAACAATCGAAAAAATGCCATCAGTTATTGGTCTTATTTGCTTATGATAAAATACTTTTAAGAATTTCTTTAGTTTTGAAATTGAAATAATAAAAAAATTTTTCCTGCAGTAATTTTTTTTTTTTGAATATATGTATTACTGTGTCACTTCATATCTATCTTGCATAAAACAAATTCATGTGCTATATTTTAACTGAATCGATATTTCTTTTGCATTAAAATTAAATCAGTCGGTAGCGTTATAAGGTTTTAATCAATAAAACCAATACGTTAATTCAAGATACAATACCTGTAATAACCCTCTATGTAAGTATTACCAGTTGGTTTTTTTAAAAAACAAAAGCTACTAAACGAATATTGTAAGAAATGTTTATATATCAATTTTTAAAAATAAATCGAGTTTTCTGAAATTTATCACAATGGAACTATTCATAGATTGATAAATTGCACACTATATAACGGACATAGCCGCTGAGAGAAACGTCGGGGCCTGGGGAAGTTTTCTTAACGGGCCCTCATTATGATCAATCATATACCCAGGACCCCTAGAAGAGTGCTCTGGCCATTGAAAATCAAAAATGAAAATTAATTAAATCTTTTAAAAGTCAAACCTATTTAAATCTTTTCTGTACACTCTTAGGAAAGAGTGTACAAAAAATAATGGTAAACACTGTTTCATAATAGAGATTTGCGAGCCTTTTGAATCGTAAGCAAATTAAAAACTAATTCTTTAAGCAAATTAATAACTAACTTCTTCAAAACTAATTTTCATAGTCATTTTGGCTTCAATAGATGAAAGTTCTAAGTTATTTAAACGATTTTGTATCACTGCTGATCTTAATACGTTTTTTTATTCTTTCAACATTCTAAAAGGTCTTTCATCTTGGAAATTGTCACTGGAATTGTGCAAAATAGCCTTATTAGAATTATATTTGGAAACAGCACATCCAATTTGCTTTTTTAAATTTCATTTAATAACTCAACGGGCTGAAGAAAAATATTTTGTATCTTGCCATCATAAATTGATTTTAAATGTAGTATTTCATCTCTAAGATAATCATCGATATCATTTTTATACTTTTTTTGCAGGTTTTCACACTTATTTTGTGTTTCTTGATCATTTAAGTCACGGAACAACCATAATACATTGAATAAAGAATCTATTTCTTTTACTGCATTAAATCTTCTTGTCATATTTCAAATGATGCTATTCATGAAAACATTGAAAATATTAATTCTTAATTCTTCCGTCGGCCTCCTTTTTAACTCGTGTACTGTTTTTTCCTTTTTAGTATACTTTTTTCCTAAAAACTCTGTGTTTATCTGTAAAGATGTGCCCAACAATCTACATTCATTTAAAATAATATCCCAACTATCTCTTATTGTATTTAATTCAACAAGAAGACTTAACAAATTGGTTATTTCTACATCAATTGTTGAATTGCGAGCTTGTAAAACAATACTCCTGAAGAATCTTCCAGTTTGTGGTTGGTTGCGTGTAGCTTTGTCATTTGTTAAAAGAAAGGCAAACGCGTTAACGAAAACATGGGATGAGAAAATACAATGCGATTTTGTTGAAAAAATGGTGAACAATATGGTAAAAAGAACATGTAACGACGATCCTGCCAAACGTGTTTGGAATGTTTATGGCAGCGAGGCAACAGTGTGGGTGGATGCTAGTTCACCAGCGCTAGGTGTGAGTCTCGAAGTTGATGGCAATATAATTGAAGACGCTTGTTGGTTAAGAAAAGATGATCCAACACATATAAACATGTTGAAACTCTATGCAGTAATCAACGAACTAAACACGGGTCTCAATTGGAAGATGAATTTTTTGCATATTTGCGCTGATTCGAAAGAAGTATTACATTGGTTCACCGATGCACTGACTGGAAAATCCAGATTGAAGACAAAAGCTTCAAACGAAATGCTGATTAGAAGACGCCTTCAGACCATTGCGAATATTGTGGACGAATACAAACTTAGACTGGATATCAAACTTGTACCCTCGGAGTCTAACTTTGCCGATGTACTCGAGTGCCTAAAAGTTGGTTGAAAATGATCGATAAGCCCACTGAACTTGCTGCAGGTGGAACGATTAGTGCTTCTCTATCTCCCAAAGTAATAAACCATATTCATAAGTCCACAGGACATTATCGTGTGAAGAGAACATTGTATTTTGTTCGTAGGATTCACCCATCAGTAAGCAGGGAAGAAGTGAGACAAGTGGTTGAAAAATCTGTAGCCTGCCAATCAATTGATCCAAGTCCGATAAAGTGGCCGAGAAGGAAGATCGAAGTAAAAGGGACGTGGCAACGGCTTGGTATGGATATCACTCATTATGAGGGGCAACACTTTTCTACCCTGATTGACTGTGGGCCTTCACGATATGCAATATTGCGCCATCTTAAAGAACAAATTAGTGCATGGGTTATTCAGGAATTAAACACAATCTTTCTCGAACGAGGCGCTCCAAACAAAATTCTAACGGATAGTGATACAGCATTTCGAAGCACATTGTTTTCACAATTTATGAACAAATGGAATGTTAAAATTCGCTTAAGGTGCGCTTAAGTACCTTCAGGAAATGGAATTGCAGAACGATGCCATCAAACAGTAGAAGGAACGGCGAAGAGAGTTCCGTGCAGCATACCCGAGGCAGTTTATTGGTATAACGTCAGTCCAAAAGATTATTGTAAGTCTTCTACAGCACCCGCAAATAAATTATACCTATACAAAATTAGAGGAACTGACGACGATAAAAACGCACTTGATCCTTACAAGAAGATTACCAACAAGTTTAAACTTGGCAATAAAGTATGGGTAAAGCCCCCGGATAACAGATGCGACTCTCAATACAAGGTTGGAAAAATTACAGGAATCATTTCGGAACAAACGGTAGAAGTGAACAAAGTGTGCCGACACATACGCGACCTAAGACACGTCAGAGTTGATAACAAATCGAATGAGGATCTAGAAGATGATGAAGAACTGTGCGTTGTGTTGCCTGAAGACGAGACAAACCAGACACCAATGTTGCGAAGAAGCACCCGAAAAAGGATGGTACCTGAGTGATATAGTCCATGAGGTGAAGTGATCGTTATGACCAAGGGAGAGTGTAATTATAGCGCTACTTGTGAATAATTATGTGCGTAAAAGATATGCCATTATAGTGTTACTTGTGAATAATTGTATGTGTGAAAAGATATGTGTGAATGCCAAGGGAATTAATTTGTATATAAATTGTGTTGAATTTTACAAAGATATTTTGGCGTTTACGCATAACTATAAACGATCTTTTTTATGCAAAACTATAGAATGTTATACCGTTGTAGCGTTTCAAGAATTAAATTTTCAATATCTTCTCCAGTCTTCTTATTGCAGTCGAAAAATGCAAGAAATCTTTCCATAATTTCAAACTTCCTGGACTTAATAGTTACGTACCGTAAAATGAATGAAGTTTGTTCTATATGTGCAGAATCGAGTGTTGTGCCAACAATAACGGAATACATGTTTTTTTTTTTATAAGCATATGAAATTTTTGAAACAGGCTCGGGTATGCTTAATCAAAAAGTTAAAAGAGGCTCAAAAATATGCTTAAGCTTAAGCATATTTCTAATATAATATGCTTATTTCAATACTTTTTTAAAGTGTGCGCGTTACTAAAGGTTAATGGTTATAATAAAAATAAAAAATTGACTTATGCTCTGTATTTGCTTTGGTTTTAATGTAGCTGAATTAATGTTATAGTATAATAATAAAAAATAAAACATATATACTATATACAAATGTTATCAATGAAATCAAAGATAGAACTTAGAAATAAAATAAACATTTTAAATATGGTGTTAATTAAACTACACATTAAAAGTGAGAGAGAGAGAAAAAAAAGAGAAAAATAAAACACTTCAGAGCGACTCTTAAACTTTATGTTTTTATGTTTAAGTATTGAGGTTTAGGTTTTGCAACACAATGACTTCATTACTTCATAAAGTCGTTGCATAGCAAAACATAAACTTTTATTTTTTTTGTTTTTGTTGGTTTAAATTTCGAAATATATATATTTAAAGTTTTTAATGAAATAAAATTTAAATTTTTAAAATAGTTTATCGAGGCTCAGGAATATGCTTACATATGCTTATTTTTTTTCCAAATCTGAGCCTCTATATGCTTATAAGCGTTATGCTTATAAAAGAAAAAACATGTAATTTTTCACAATCTCTCTTTCCTTTAAAATACAAGTTCTCATGTCATCAGCACAGCATGATATGAATTCATTTTGAATGTCTGCCAATAAGTAATGTACTTGCTATCTCTCCTTTTCTTTTTTTGTATCTACTTTACGTTTTTTTAATGTTCTTCTAAAAGGGAATTGTAATGACTTAAAAGTTCTAATAATCCTAGAAAATTTCCGCTGTTTAAATCTACAATCAAATGAGTAACACCCCTAAAGGCCAATCCACGCTCTGCAAGAAGCAAAATTACATCTGATAATTGATTTAATAAATCTTTCCATTTCGTTTCTTATTTTGTATCTGTTTTACTGTACGGCAATCAACTGTGGCATGTAACATATTTTTCTAAATTTCGCCACTGGATATAGCAAGATTTATGATTGCTAGATTTTTCATAGTCAGGTATTCTATCATAACTGCCTGCCAACCATATTCTTTCGTGAGCAAAAACTGATCTTTGCTCACGAAATTTATAAAATAAACGACAAGGAAAACAAAAAAGAGCATTTTTAGAATTAATGAGAAATCAAGTCATGCAATCATAGGGAACTGTTAACGTTTTAAAAAGAAAGTTAACAAAAGAAAAGTTAACGACATCGATGGAAAAAATTCGAATTTTATTTTCGATTGAAATTCGATTGAAAAAATTCGAGCTTCAATTTTACAAATGAAAAATAGAAAGATTAAAAAGAAGCATATTATGTTAGAAACTCATGTATGTTTTAAGATTTTTTGAAAGCGATAAGATTTAATAAGTGATAAATAAGTTAGATTTCATTAAAAAAGAATTATTTGTACACACACGGGGCCCTGGGAATCTTCCCCGTCCAACCCCACCTCTCGGCGGCCATGATAACGAATATTTTAAAGATATAGAAATAAAATTTTTTGATATAATGCAGTGTTGCACAGGAAAGATAATGACCTCATTGTTCAGAAGAAACAAACATCTCAAAATGACTATTTTTGAATGGTTGCACTGTTGTTTTGGGGCAAAGATTTACTTCATAGCAAATACATTTATTATTAGATGTCTGATATAGCTATGTTAGCATTGAGATATTTTTTTATACTGACATTTCCTTGACTTTGCAGTAAAATGTTTGTTTCTGTTACTGAAATTGATCAAAATACACTCAATCTTTTTTTTTAATTTTGTGTTTATATAATAAACATGCAATTTTAAACTTAAAATAGATACTGACCAAATAATCGATTATTTGGTCAGTATCTATTTTAGATTTAAGTCACTCTTAATTGCAACTTAAATCTCTGTTTATTTGTTTTCTTTTCTCCTTTCAATCTAGCCTGGTAAAGTTTATTCTCTCTTTTTTTTAAAAAAAAACCTTGGATATGAAGTAACTATCTTAATGTCTCAGAAAAGTTTTTTTTTTATAGAAACGTACCCAAGTTTTGTAAAATTAGTATGGAAACAGAGACGTTTGGAAACAAGTCTAACTCCAAAGTCTTTTTTCATTCTCTCCTCCTTTTTCCTACTTCCCTAAACTTTCACGACGGCAGACGATTACCAAGTTTTGACTCCCTGTTTAATATTTTTCTAGGTTCGTTCAACTTTTCGCTGTGCTTATTTTCAAATTTCAGTAACTTTGCTAAGACTTCTGAAATCTTAAAATTTAGTTTTGTTAGTATTTTTAATGGTCAAACTTCAATTATCTGTATGATTAATATTAAAATAAAATAAAATCGATTTTTATCTCCGGTGGAGTTAATATTTGTGCTTATTCAAATTGCATGCGTGTTAATCCGTTCAAGCTTCGACGTTATCAGTTTTTCTAAATGTGAGTAAAACTTATGTTAACACTTCGGACTGAATTTACAAAGTGTAAAAGCTAGCATGCTTGTAAAGTATAAACCAACCTCCAAGAATATGAATTCTGAATAACTTAAAAATAAAAATTGACTCCAAAATACTTTCCACTCAATTTAAAAGTTGGTTTGTGTACCTGAGGAACCAATAGTTTTGTTTAAAAAATGACTCCAGCCATAATTATCTATATTTAAAGGATAATTAACGAAAGTAGTAAATCAAAGTGGTATTTGAACTAAGAAAATTTTAATGACGCCTAGTTTTGAATGTTTTTTAATGTTTCATACTTTAATTTTTTCTGACCTTTAATGTTAAATGTCATATATCCATAATCAATAAAAAGTAAAAACAAGCTATAAATACTACTAATCTACAGTGATACTTTCATTTATAACTACAGGTCTACTGGCTGTCATAGTGGTGTGAATCATATATATAGAATATGTATTTTGTTTAGAACTCTAATTGATAAAATGAGTGAACTTACCCATGCTGCTATTCAAAAGTTAAAGGTTGCTGAACTTAAAGTCGAGTTAACTAAAAGAGGGCTTGATGTAAAAGGTAAAAAAGATGATTTAGTGCAGAGACTCCTAGAAAGTATTAAAGAGGTTAATCAAGACCAAGAAGAAATAAGTAATGATTCAGTGGATCATGATATGGAAGAAACAGAAAATCATGAAAAGTTATTTGAAGAAAATCCTGTTGAAGAAAAATTAATTTTAGAACAAAATATGGCAGAAGAAAGTATTATTACAGAAAAAAATTTAAATGTTGAAGAAAATACAACTGTACTAAATGAAGCTAAAGAAAGCATAGTTAATGAGAATGAAAATATAACTGAAACTGCATATATAATTGACACAAGGGAAGATAAAACTGAGGAAGAAAATATTGAAGAAAATATTGAAGAAAATAAGTTTGAAAACAGTGAAAAAAATGAGAATAGTACCATAGAGGATAGTGTAGTTTCCACAAATGATACTGATGAATTGGCAGAATTTACCAAAGTAAATAGTTCACATGAGGAGTCAATGGAAGAATTGCCAGGTTTGTATTGAATTCATACAGTTTCTTTTAAACTTTGGGTGTATTTAGCTTATAGCTATATTAATGGTGAAATATCATTTTTACTTAAAGACATTTTTTTTGTGTGTGTAAAAAGAAAAACCAAAAATTATAAGCATGTGCCTATAAAAACTGATTTTTTAAACTTGAAACTTTCATAAAAGGCTATGATGAAAAATACAAAATATATTAATAAGTATTGTTAATGCATGGCTTTCTTAGCAGTATTACTGTATAACTCAGTGTAGATATAAGTTTAGCTCATGTTTCACTAAAGTTGTCTTTATAACAAGTGCATAAGTTGACTTTCTATTTAAAAATATTCATTTGAACAGATTTGTGTTTTTGTTTTTAATCTTTTTTAGATTTAAAAATGAAAAACTAAAAAAGTTTAGAAACTTTATATTACTATTTTGTTTTTAAAGCTGTTAAATTTGCTTTCCTTTAGAATAATCATGTTTCCATTTGTCTGTCACCTATTACATTCATTTTAGTAGGTGATACACAAATGGAGACATTTATTCACAATACAAATACTTTTATTTAAAACTGAGCCTAAGTATACACAGTAGCACTCAAAAGTATGTTGACAATCACTCTTGAATAACTTTGTAACAAATCAAAACTAAATTCTTGAAATTTTCACCAATTTTTTTGTTGTACTAAGCCACTTTAATTAATATGAGATGTTAAATTACACACATTTTTTCTTACATTATGGGAAAACTCTAAGTTCAAAAGTATGTTGATCGCAAAGGTTTAATCAATATGACAACAACAAAAAATACAATTATTTTTAATGATTTGATTGAAAAAAATCCTTAATGACTTGTTAGATATGTCCCAGTATTATAACATCCCCAAATCATTATGTTTCCTCCACCATGCTTACTAGTAGAAAAGTGATGCTTTGAATCAAAATTAGTGCTATTAGGATATTAAGTTATGTACTTAATTCCATCAGAACCAAACATCATAAACTTAGATTGAGTCCATCAGAACACTTTTAACTATTAATGTGATTTTCATAAAAAGTGCTTTCTTGCAAACTCCACTCTTGCTTTTCGATTCTAAACTGATATCAATGGTTTCTTTGCCAGGTATCTTACATGTAGATTTGGTACATTCATATTATGTTTTGCAGTTAAAATACTACAGTTTACATCATAGTTTGTTTTTTTAATTCAGCATTTAAGGAGACTGCATTCAGTCTTGATCAGCTTTTGATAAATAAATTAGCAATTTTTCTTCTCTTTCTCTAGTTATTTTTGGTTGGCCAGATTTCTTTACTCTGTGAACAAATCTGGTAGAAATAAAAGGTTTCAACACAAAAAAATTCTTCCTTTTTTTTTAGACTAAATTTATTTTTTCCAACCTATTCTTGTTTGAAGTTCTTATGTTAACTATCAATTGTCTAACAAGCAATGTCAAGATTTTTGGCTAGCCATATTCAAATAATTGCAGATTCTTACATACTTAATTTTGTCAAAGGAATTTATGCTTTAACAACTTGTTGATAAAAAGCCAAAACTTTTTTAATTTTACACCTCATATTAATTAAAGTGATTTCATCTATTATAAATAGCATAACAAATAATTAGTGAATTTTTTAGCTTCAATTGTTGTCATTTTACTTTTGAGCACTACTCTAGATTAAATTATTGAGCTTCATTAATTTTGAGTAATATATTTTTATTCACTTTCTGTTTGTGGTTTATATTTATATTTACTAGTTAAATGCAAAAAGTAAACAGATGTGAACATATTGTAAGATGTGAAACTCTTAAGTAAAAATTCCAGAAGATAATTTAATTAAAAAAAGCCTGACATAAGAGGTATTTAATAGATAAATAAGCAACACACACAAAAGAAATGTGATAAAAGTTACAATTAAGTGATAGTTTGGTGTCCACCCATGGAAGTAAAACTTATTTAAATTTTGTGACAAAGTTTAATTTTTATTTATGTGGGTGGACACCAAACTATTAGTTAATTAAAAATTGACAAAACTTCTGTAAAATTTTTAAAACTAGAATGTTTACAAATTTAAATGTAAGCTAATAAATGAAATACATAAAATTTATGAGTGACATCAAAGTTTTTACCTATTTATAAAAAATTTTTTTTGCTTTTTCTCGTAATATGTAATTTTGTAATCCTACAGAACAAAATTTTTGTAATGCAGATGTCTAATCTTTATACCTTAGATGTTAAAAACAAAAAGCAAATATAAACAATATTTTACTAAAAACATTTTTGAAATACAAAAAATACAAAAGTATTCACTAGATTTATGTAAAACTACTAGCCATTATGACCACCATCATACAGGTTACTCTTGAAATGAGTAAACAGATTACAACCACTTTTCTCACCTACTTACTTCAATATCTTTGTCCAAGTATTCTTAAATTTACAAATTGTCATTTCTTGTTCAAATGTAAATGCTTCCTCTTGTGCAAAGCCCTGAAACATTCTTTTGGTCTTGGTTAGGTAAAGATGGTACATTTCTTTCTTTGGTCAATTTTTTGTTCATCTAGATAATCACACTCAATTCATGTATAATGCAAGTTAGCCATATCTGGTCGGAAGACAGTGTGTGCTTGTTTCAGTTTGTTTATAAATGGAACTAGATGCTTCTTGACACAATCTTTGAGGTAAACTTTCTTGTTTATTGTTCTGGACATGATGTAAGACTCAGAAACTTTACCACTCTGTGTCTGCCACACCAAATGTTTAACATAGAACTTCAACTTTCTCTTTATTTCAGCTTTGAGACCTTACAGTCACAATCAGTATTGTAGTATTCATTCCTGGTACCTAAGATTAATTGATAATTTTAGAGGTACAGTTGGAAAGTCCATAATAAGAACTTTTTGCAATCAGATGCAAGATAATTATTCTTTTTTATCTTTCACATAGTTTGTTGTGGGGCTCTTCATAAATTTCACTTTCAATATCTTCTTTGCATTCACCAAATCGGTTTTCAAAGTTTTGAATTTACAGGTTGTTAAACATTCACTTGTGTTTGACTTGCAAATATAATATTTCTTAATATTCATTGCTTTTGTTAATTATTTAAGACAGTTGGGGTAAAAAAATTTTAAAGTTTTGAATTTACACGTTGTTTTGCTTTTTTTTGGTTTTTTACTTAAGCGTATGAGATTGTTGAAATAGGCTTCATAAGGTTATGCAAAATCAAAAATCCCAGTAATAAGTTAATTGTACTCAAAAACATGCTTAGGATAAAAAGGCTTAAAATATGATTTCATATATTTTTTAACAAAATAAGTGCCTATATTTGTTTACAAAATTTATGCTAATAAAAAAAAAAAAGCCTCTTACGACACCTCCATGAATTAAAAAAAGGCATACAAACCTATGAAGATCATCTCTTCCTTTACATGACTAGGTTTTGGGTTTACCACCTAAATACTGATTTGGGATGTTTTTATGCTATTATTTCAATCTAGCTTTTCTACAAAAATTATGTCTGAAAAGAATCTCAAGAATTAAAACAATATTTTACATAGTATCTGGATGTTACTTGAGCATTGTGATCTTTTTATACATAGAATATTTAAATGGTATTGCTTATTGATTTCAGTTTAACTTATTGTTTAGAAAGAGAAACTGAAGAGGGGGGAGCCAGTGAAGATGTGGACAAAAAATCTGTGGAGCTAACAACAAAACATGAACAAAAGGAAGAGAAATGTTTATATGATGATCAAGATTCGGAAGATGAAGAAATCGATTATGTTTGTCCTCCAGAGTTTGATGAAAGAGAGGAGATGAGAAAAATGTTTTGTGGTGGGCTTGATAAAGCTACTACAGATGAGCAATTCAAAGAGTTGTTTTCAAAGTTTGGAGAAATTACAGACTTTATTATTATTCGCAAAGAAAATTCAAAAAGTGATAGGTTGTTTGGTTTTGTTACTTTTGCAAAATGTGATGACTTAGAACAATGCTTGCTAAGTCGTCCACACAAGTTTCTTGACAAAGAACTAGATGTAAAGAGAGCAGTACCTCGTGGTCAAGATGACTCCACTGGACACTTCAAAGTAAAAAAACTTCATGTCGCAAATATCCCAGAAGATTTTAAGGCTAAGGAACTAAAAACCTATTTAAAATCACGTCATCCAAGTAAGTTTGGAAAAATCGAAGAAATAAATTTTCTTAAGACTAAAGATGAGGAAGGAAATTTAACAGATAAAAATCGTGGTTTTGGTTTTATTACTGTTTCAAATGAAGATTATGCAGACAGAATTGCTATTGCTGAATCAAAGTTTACCTTATCTGGGCACTCTATGAGAATTAGCAAAGCAAAACCAAGAGTGAATGAAGCTGGTAATTAATAGCTTTTCTAGCCTCTTGATTTTTACTAAGTTATTTTTTATCCAAAACTATTTACTTTATTAAAGTACTCAGGTTTTCTATTATACTGTCTTCAAAATTCTCTTCAATAATATTTTATTGATCTTTTTAAAAATTTGTGTATAATTCACTTGATTATTCTCCAAAAGTTACATTTTGAATGAGGTTTCTATTTACAAAACAAGATTTTATTTTTGAAAATAAACCTGTTTTTACAATTATGTATTTCAACTTATAATCCATCTGTTTAAAACTGTCAATTCAATGTTTAATAATTATTTTTAAGTGATGCAGAAGAATACCTACTAGTTTTTCATTTTTATGTATAAGTAATAAACTCACAATTTAATAGATATCATAAACAAATAGATTTTAGAGCATGACTTTTAGCACTAATATATATTTTTTATACCCCTTTTTTTATTTGATACATCCTACACCTGATTTCTATGTCTATATATGATTCTAACCACATTTGTTTATCACAAATTTGTTTTGAAAAATAGGTGCAAATAAACTACCATTAAGTAAAAGTTTGTTATCTAATAATGATTACATTTAGAATTATGTACAGTAGTAATATCTTATCTAATTAATTGAAGATAATATCTTAACTAGTTAATTGGAGATAATACCTTATCTAACTAATTGGAGATATTATTTTATCTAATTAATTGAAGATATCTTAACTAGTTAAAAATGTTAATGATGGCATTAGTATCAAACAATGACAGTGGGTAAGTATCAGTCAGTTTGCAACAATTTGTATAAAAGTATACTAATGCATATAAGGTGGAGACAGTTGACAATCTGATTCTCAAGCTCATATTGCTTTGGTTCTGAATTTTTCAAATGACCTGTTGTTGTTTTTTAATAATCCCTGATATAAGTAGACATTGATTTTTTATTTTGTAACAGAAAGTTGTCTGATAAAAGTTTAAATTTGTTTGTAAAATATCTAAGGTGCAATGAGAGGAGCCTATCGCAAACCAGGTTACAATCAAGGTTGGGATGATTGGAGTGGGTATGGAGGTTATGGTTACAACCAAGGTTATGGGGGTTATGGTTATGGACAAGGTTATGGAGCTTATGATTACTATGGTAGTGGGTATGGCAGTTACGGTTATAGTCCACAACGAACTGCACGAGGTGGAAATCGGTTTAATCCATATTAAAATGGTGAGTTTTAGTTTTAAGATTCTGCGGTTAAATCATCTTTCATTTTAGTCATCTTTCATTTCAATAACCTTGTTTTATTTTGTTTTTGTTTTTGTTTTTTGGTACTATAAATGTAGTAGTCTTAGAATCAAAGGGAATGAATACTATAAGATTTTTACGTTTTTATCTCCTCCTAAGTGTTCGCTTTTTTTTGTTATATTAGATATATTTTGTAAATTTCAGTTTTAGGACCGTAAGTATGTTATTTTGTTTACTGCTTTTAATTCGCTTTCGAATAAATTTCTTTTCTCAAATTACTTTTTTTCTACTACTTGGGTTTTTTGAGTGATTTTTGTTGGTGCTCGTGATTTCTTAAACTTTGATGATTTATAGCACACTAATACATTTTAATTAAATTAAACTGGGGCTTCCTGCCTTTGCACTTGTAATTAAGTGCCATGGATATTCGCAGTAATTTTTGCGACGTTTGTTCGTTAATGACTCGCCATTGGAATTGTGAAATACCACTTGTTAAAGTTTGTGAGTATCGACCCTTCAGCCTTCGTCAGCCAGCATTACGACGTGCATTTATTTAGAGATTTATTTTGTAAAAGTGAGGATCAATTTTGCAATTTAAAGGGATATTAACGGAGCTCTCTTTTTTTTTTCTCTTTTTTTCTTTTTCCACCTCTCAAAATCGCTTAGTATTCAAGATTAGGCTATTTAAATGAGTTGGTTTTTTCTTTTGTAAATTGATCCCGACACTTATATATTTTGAGACTATTTTGTTTAAAGTATAAGAGGTTATATATTTTATGGTGTTAATATTTACTTCTTTTTCAATCCATTATCCAGGCAGTGGCAAAATCTTTCTAATCCTCGAATGTCTTCACGTACCAGCAACTTCTCAATAATCGTACTGAATGAAGTCTTGTAAATACTTGTCAGACAGAATCAACCGTGCAAAGTGTATAGTCCAAAGCCTTGACGAACTAATTATATCTCTTGCGGTTTCTTATTTTTATATACCTTCCTTTTATTAAACTGTTTGTTTTAGTTAAAAGTTTTTAGTAGGATGGTGTAGCTTCGAATGGATGCGATGTCGTATGCTGGCTGGATTTTGGCGAAACTTGGCTATTTTTAGTTTATTTAATATTTACCCTCTTGGGTGACAGATTATTTCGTTAAAAAAAAAATATAAAAATATTTTATTAACTTGATTACTCTATCAAGAACTACTCATTTTTTACATTTATTTTGCATAGTATGAAAAATATGAAACGATATTTGGAATGTAGCTTGTAATAGTAACCAGACACAATTTACATATTAACTGGAGTTGTTACCAAGGTTGGTTTAAAAAAGATACATCAAAATCTTTGGTTATAACTCTTGTTTTACCCCAATAAATGTCTAAGATTTAAATAGAAGCAATCGTGTTTTACATTAAATTTCTAACGGGTTATTCATTTAATGAAGGTTCTATGAAAACATCAACTCTAATTTAATCTTTTCCTCTGTGACTATCTTAAATTTAAAATCTCGGGACTTCTTTTATAAGTTTGAGTCCTAACAATTCAGCATACAAATATTTAAAATATGTTGTTTAGTTATAATAAGGTTGACATTTAATAACGTAGATTATAAAGTGTGAACCTTTTTACATTAACACCCTCTATTAAAAATGTAGGACTTTAGGCAGATGGTTTCTTAAGTATAAATAGGATTTGAATGGATAGATGTCCATTTTTTTCTTTGATTTAGTTCCATTACCTATAAATGGATCTAAGATTAGGGCCATCTGTATTATCTTCCATTGTCAACAGTTTTTAAGTCACTCTTTATGCATAGGTAAAATGTAAAGAGTGCATTACACATTTTCTATGGACTTTTCAATGGTGATGTTTTCACAAATAAAAGACGATGAGAAAAGAGTGTGTAACTGCCTAAAATGTATTCCTGTGTCCTATTGGTAAATTGATACTTTGCTATTTGTTTTACAAAATTTTGCGTTCCATTTTCCAGGCAAATTATTCTTTTACGTTTTGTTTTGCAATTTCACACGAAATAGCTTTGATAAACTCCATCTACTTTAAATCCAAAAGAAATTAAAACTATCAAATCTATATTCGAGTTATTTTTATCTGATGTCGGATGTTATCGACAGGTGTCTAACTAAACTGGTGGCAGTGTTTCCATATTATTTGTGCAAAAAATAGACTGGTGCGTGGGCTAAAAGACCTATCTCTGTGAAACATGTCTTGAGTGTTTCTTTTTCTGACGTCCACTCTTTTCTCATCGTCTTTTATTTGTGAAAACATCACCATTGAAAAGTCCATAGAAAATGTGTAATGCACTCTAAACATTTTACCTATGCATAAAGAGTTGAGATTCCAAATGAAAGCAACTATTTATCGATCTGTCTTTGCTGAATAGTTACTAGATCATCATTTTCACTGTTGCTCCACAATATATCGCAATTTTGTAATAATGACTTTTTGGCATCCATCACTCAGTTCTAATTTTGAATAAAATTTAATTTCCTGATCTTATACTATATTGTAGGCTCTAAATTTTCAATTCATATTTATTAAACAAATGAAATTCAACAAAACAACAACGAAAAATAACATGGAACTCTATTAACAAAGTATTGAAGCGGTTTCGAAGCGATCACTGTAAGCATCAACGCAAAAGCTCAAACGTGTTTTGAAATTTTCGATAATTGGCCGCAAGACATTTAGTGATAATTGGTCCCACTATTAGCGTAGGGGTTCAGAGTCTTCAATCTTGTGTAGGGCTTAAACCTACACATGCGTCATTTTCGACTAGTTGGTCAGAGCGGATGTTGATGAAATATCCAGTCTGTGTCACCGAAGTGCTGCTAGGTTAATGAAAGTGAACATTCAAAGAACTTTTCCTATTAACCAATTCTATTTGTCCTGTGTTTTCAGAAATGAATACTTTATCTGGTTTTGCATGATCCAACTTTTAAAGAACGTCATACAAAGCAGTCTGAGCAAATATCTTTTGTATCTTCAATAAAAACATTAGTATCTTACAGAGTTAGAACCACTAGTTATGAAGTCAAGTACCATACATGCCGCCCTAAGCTCTGGATTTAGGTTTACCTGGTATGTCAATCTTTATGATGGCATATGAGGTTTTGATTACCAAAAACTCCCTCTGCCTCTGTGTACGGTTAATGTTTGAAGCCCAATCTAATTGATTGGACTTACACTCGTTAATACCTGTATTAGTGTGTTCTGCAATGACCATATACTTAACCGTGTTAACAATGGATTAAAGCCGAGCAGCAATATTACGACGCTGCATTCCAATTTACAGAAAACTCACAACAAATTCAATCATGCATCAGAGTTACCGCAGTGGAGGAAAAGTGCGTTAAAATGCATAAATTCTTAATCCCATGCACATATTTGCACAATTTTACCTTTATTTTTGGGTAAATTTAAACTTCATTACGCTTTCTGCTGTAAAAAAAACTTTAAAAAAATCCTTTACCGCAGCTCTGTGTAAATTTGCGTAAAAGTTAAAATGCGTATTATGCATATTTATCGCATTTTACCCCAACTTTTTTACCACCGGTAAATAAGGGAATTATAACTTTTGATTAGATCTATATTTGATACAGTTGTATTCCAAGAATTAGGCATACATATAAACAATATTTCCCAATGCGTGGTTTATTACATCCTAGTCGGAGTTTCTAGAGAGCATTTTTATTTAATATATCAACAAGTTTATATCAAAGCAGCTTTAGATTTTTATTTCAAGGTTCCTTCGTTACTATAGGTGCATTAACTTTTAAAAAAAAAGGCTTTTTCAGCATGGTCGCTGCAGCCCTGAACAAATTCTATCGATAAGAAGTTGCTTGGTTTTGAAATTATTACACGCCTATTTATCATACCATCAACGTGTAATATATATGTATAATACATATGTATAATTGCCGCGTGCAAAAGGTTTTCTATTGAAAAGTGTTCAGGCTAAAAACCTATTTTGTTTGCATATTTCACTGTTAAGGACGAGTACATTAAAGTTCATTTAAGTTTTGATTTAATAGTTTCAATTCCGGATTTTCGTTTCAGCATCGTTTGGGATAAATAGTAACTAAATATATTGTTTCTAGCTTTTAAAGATTTTTATTATTTTAACTACTTTAGTGTTTAAAAAAACTATTTGTTGTTCTCAGCTACCTGTGACGGTTGCTTACACTTTTATATTTTCTCTTTTAAATTTATTGCCAATAAATATACCTATACAAAAGAACTATGTATAACAATATGTAGCGATGACGAGTATGGTAACCAGTGTTGAGTATTTTAAAAAGTATTTTAAATGAAAGTATTTAAAATACTATTTAAAATACTTTTGTATTATTTATATTTTTATTTGAAATGGTTTTATTCATTAGTATTTTCAATTTTATTTCAAATACTTTTCAAGGCTATTTTTTATTTTGTTTAAAACACAAAATACAAAATACTTTTCCACCAACAGCAAATTAATTAAAACTTGGTTTCCAAAAGTTCTTTGGCTGGATTGAGTTGCCTTGGACCACCCTTGGTAATGGTAATTTGTTATTTAATTACTATATTAGAGGGAACCAATCTACCAAAAATTCAAAATGGACTGAAATTGTAGAAAACGACTGAAATTGTAGAAAATGAAAATGCTGAGAGTGAACAAGCCGTCCCTGCCATACTTTGATGGAAAATTTTTCAAAATTATATCTAAAAGTAAAACTACAGGGGGTGTTAAAATTATTGCACAGTGTATGTTATGTGTTAGCAAAAAAATCTACAGTGGTTCACTGAAAGCAACTTCTAATTTTACTCAACATCTTCAGGTATGTATATAACTACAAAAACACTATATTATATTGCGCACTAAACAGTAAAAACGATAAACACATAAAGCAATGCTACAACATAACACAAATAAATGCAATAATCTCGGTTGATTGACTGTTGTTGTTGTTGTTGCAGAATGCTCATGGCAAAAAGCGAATCGAGGAATACAAGCAGCACAAGGTTTAAGTTGCAAAACAGCGTAAGCGCTCGGTAGCTGAGATGGAATCTGGAGTTGGAGGTGGACCTTCTGTCGAATCTGGTCCTGCTTCTAAGAAGTTGAAACAAATACATATTATGCCTCGAAATCAAACATCCATTTCACAGGATGAAATTGACAAGCTTATTGCTGACTACGTTGTGAAGGAAATGCGCCCCTTGATCACAGTGGAAAAGCCGGCGTTTAAAAATTTGATCCACGGACTCAATCGCAATGTCAGTATACCTTGTCGCAAAACATTAGGCAAGCGATTAAACGCCCGTTTGCAAAAAATGCGTGATGATAAAAGAACAGTCTTCAGTAAAGTACCATTTGTTTGTACAACAGCTGACATTTGGTCAGTGAACCAAAAGAGCTACTTAGGAATGACAGCTCACTATATTGATATTAGTACTGAATGCTCAGTATCACGCATATCTGTTGCTCTTTCCTGTCAATGTTTTTTTGGAAGTCATACTTACGACTCAGTGGCTGCAATGATCTCAAAAATTCATAATGATTATGGGTTACACGTGGAAAAAATTACAGCAACAGTAACAGATAATGCCTCTAACTTCAGCAAAGCCTTCCGAGAATATTTTGTAGATACTAGCAGTACTGCATCTGGTTCAGGGATCTCTGCAACTGCTGAAGAACAAATTCAGGAAACAGGAACTGGTGATGATGATGAAGCAGAAAATTCCGACAATGATGTTGAAAAAGCGGACATGACTGCAGTCCTAAATTTACCAGTTAGCAAAGACACGGATGATGATACTGAAGTTGTTCTGCCTCACCATGAAGCTTGCAATAGTCACTCTCTCAGCCTCACATCAACTACTGATGCAGATAAAGCATGTGATTCTGATGCTAATTTCAAACGTCTTTATCGAGCTGCATTGGCCAAGTGTACCAGCATTTGGAATTTGCTTCATAGAAGTTCCAAGGCATCGGATGCTGTGAAAAAAATTATCGCAAGGGCAATACTGATACCAGTCCCTACACGATGGAACTCCCGGCATGATGCATTGAAATGCATTCTCCAGTTGCAAGATAAGCTTGGAGAAATATGCGACGTTTTGAAGTTGCCAATGTTCAAAAAGAAGGAGTTAGAATGTCTAGAAGAGTATGTAATGATAATGGCTCCTATTGCTGTTGCCATTGACAGGTTACAAAGTGACAATGTGTACTTTGGCGATGTATTTCCGACACTGCACACTGTACAGCAGAAGTTGCAGGACCTGCAGCAGAAATCACTGAAGCATGCTAAGAAATTTGCAGAATCTATGCTTACAAGCTTGAAAACAAGACTTGAGGTTCATCTATCATTTTCTGAACATAATGCCAGCAGGATAGTTGCAGCAGTATCGCATCCCTACTTCAAAATGAGATGGGTTCCGGGTGATAAAAAAGATTTCTGTCGTGATCTCTTCGTTCGTGCAGCTAAGTCTCAGCAACAACAGTTGTTGGACAGAGCTAATACTATTTCTGACCCTGACCCACTTCCAGGTACTCAATCAGCTAGTGGCATTGGCATGAGTGATGATTTTTTCTCGTTTAGCGAAATTAACATTGCAGAACAAACAACAGTCAACAACGAATGTTTATCGTACTTAAGCGACTCTGGTACGGATTTTAAAATCTTGGCAAAATATGAAGTTATAAAACACGTATTTGTGAGGTACAATACAACCTTACCTTCATCCGCACCTGTTGAGCGGTTATTTAGCACCGCTGGACAAATTCAGACGCCACGAAGGAACTGTCTTAGTGATGCAACACTCGAAAAACTGTTTCTTTTAAAGGCCAATAAATATTGATTTAAAGGTTAAATTATGTCAATAAAGTTGTGATGTACGATTCGAGTCGCTACAATTCCAGTATTTTGTATTTTGTATTTAAAATAGTTTTATAATGTATTTTTATTTGAAATACTTTCCTTGTATTTTATTTTTATTTTCATTTCAAATACTTTTTAGGTAGACTATTTTATTTTTATTTCAAATACTTTTAAAAAGTATTTTGCCCAGCACTGATGGTAACTATGATACTACTAAATGTAAATAATGGATCTAAATGTAACAACATTTAATTCTATATTTGTTATAATTTATTAATAATCATTGTAAATCTTCTTATTACATCTTTGTTGTTTTAGAAGATTAGTGTTATACAAACAAAAATGAAGGAAATTAAAATTCGAAAGTGTTCAAATGAAGATTGTAAGGATATGGTCAAATGCGTTAAAATTGGCTTTATAGCATCGCGCGGTAAACGATGAAAATGTATAAATATATGCATAAATGTATATATAAGTTCTACAATGGTCATACATACGACACTTATTATTTGGTTTCTCTGTAATAGTAGAATCTTTAAAAGATTTCAGATTTTCGTACTCCTACTTAAATTTATCGTGAATTTTCTGCAAATTAGAATATTGCATCGTAATATCTTCCTGAGACCCATCCATTCAACATTTCCCTCTGTGGGACATGATATCCCGCCGATATTTTAATCAATACATTTGCAATTTAGGTTGTGGAAAAAAGAAGACATCCTGGGCTTTCTACTGATGTTGCATATATGTGGGTGTGGCTAACAAAGCACATGCATCTTCCTTTTCTAATGTGGAAAACCCCAGATCCATATTTTATGGCAGCAGGAGAATTGAGTGATTAAAATTCTGTCAAATGTCATTTAAGTTCCTAAAAAATACATTTCCTCGTCAGTATAAAAATCTTAACCTATAGTTTGTGCAACTTGAAAAACTATATAATATTGTTAACCCTGAAAAAATATAAGTTTTATCCAGTGTCTTTTGTAGGGGGCAGTGGGACTTGCTAACATACTCATTTCATGCTTCAAGAAGTAGAGGGCTGAGAAAGGCAGAAAAGATTCTGTTGAGAATTTTGGGAGAAGAGTCAGACATAGAGCTGTCAGAAGATGAAAATGAAGAGGAAGGCCAGACAGTATAGCAGGAATGTAAAAGGTCAGAGGAAGACATAGGAGTTTATGAGGAATCTGAAGAAGGACAAAGTGAATACACCCGAAAGCCAATAAGAATGATAAGTAGTATGTAAGTTAGGGCCATGGACTTTATTGGTAATAGTGAGAGTAAAGAAAAACTTTATTTTTTTCATATTTAGAACTCATTGACACAATAATATAAAAATGTCAGTTATGTATTTAATTATACATACTGCATTTTTCTTCTTTTCATCAAAATAGATTGAATCCTGTTGTGGAGGAGAATTTCTTGCAAGAAAGCACTTGAAAAATCACTAAGACTGGAAGCTAACTGATTATTCTATAAAGTACATAGATGAAAGCATTTTTGAAAACATGTATAAATACACAAACCAGCGCGAGGTCTTTTTCTGGAAGCAGCCTTAACACCACTCCAGGGGAACTCTAAACCTTCTTTGGTATCTCCATATACATGCCATGTATAAGATACCCCAGGATTCGTATGTAGTTGGCAGCAAAGACGATAGTTCCTGTCATAGTAAAGTCTAAAAACTCGTGGTAGATTCTTCAAGATTAGACAGTCAATCAAAGTCATTAATGACACTGATGTCAAGAGAAAAAGAATGACGTCCTCTAGAAGGTGAGGGCTTTCCTCTTAAGGGTATCAAAAATGGTGTGTGTATCAGATACCTTAACAGGGCGGTGTCCTTTTCAGCAGTTTGTAGCAGGCAAAACTAATCTCACTGGACCAAACATTTTTGTGCTCACTAGTCCCAATGGTCTAATGCTGCATTTTAAAGTTTACAAAGGCAAGAAAACATTCATTGATCTGAAGCTTGGTATTAGAGAAAATGCAATTGGTCGGATGGTACAGTTTCTTAAAAAAGAATACATCTGTTCTTTGATAGGTATTTTACCTCCATCAAAGATTTGAATATGATAAAAACAAAAGGTCTCCTGGCAACAGGAACAATCATGAAAAACAGAATCCCTGCACAGTCTAAGATGTCAGATGAAAAAAAGTTACAAGGACAGGAAGGTGCATTTTAAATGATTGTCCGACAACCATTAGAAATTCCAGTAGCAAAGTGGTAGGGCAATAGGGTGGTTCTGATTGCTTCAAGTGTTCATGGTATAAAACCCAAGG
>NW_028324302.1:19987500-20110000 GCF_058129835.1 Hydra viridissima
TTTAATCTAGATTCCAGAAGCTTCTTTTTAATAGTTTTTATTACATGTCGCTAGTGCATTTAAAGTAACATATGCTAAGTGAAATCTGTAAATCATGGGTCAAATTTGGTTTTAAGTAATTCTTCTAACAGGACTTTTTTCTGCAGTTGCATTATTCGTCAAAAAACATTTCAAAAGTAATTTAAATTATCTCGAGTAAGTAATTTTTGTGAAACTAAGAGTTCATTAAGGTTTGAACCACTTTACTTACTTCTTTTAGAAGTTTTAAAAATAATAACCTGATCTTAAAGAAAAAATTTAACTTTAGCTCTCAGATTTACTAGAACTAAGTTTTCTGAATTTCTTGTTATCGGTATTGAACTTTTGAAATTATCATGTACAATATTTAAAGCGATGGGTTTGTTTTTACTATCTTCACTTTATAATCTCAATTAGTAATTTTAAAATATTTTTCCATTTTTCGGAAACAAAGTTGCAAAAGCAAAAAGTCATGAATTAATTTACATAACCATTTTAACTAACAGACATTTCTAAAACATTATATTCTGAATGTTTAATTATAAAATTGAAAATTTTTAATCCACCAGCTAAGCCAATTGATTTCCGAATTTCTATGTTTATTTGTATACCAGAATTTGTGTCTATTGTTTTTCAACAAATGTTTCTAAACCAAGGTTAATTGAAAAACACTTTTGTAAGGACGGAATGTTAGATAATGTGATATTTCATAAAATTTATGCACTTTTTTAAAAAATTGTTTATATAGTATAACATAAACAATGATTATTCATATGTTATTTGATGGTTTTGCCTTTTTTCTGTTAAGCTCCCTGTTATTATGAAAATTGTTCTGATTTGTGTATTGAAGTATCAGGCAGTGCACAATGCATATGTTCTTTTGGACGTTTATTGAAGGGTGATGGTAAACAGTGTGTTGATGTTACCAAAGGTTTCTATTTTATATCTAAAATGATTTTTTTAAAATTATTTTTGCATATATAATGTTTAATAAATACTCATTATATCAATAAACTGTCATTATATAGCTTTTATTATCAGTACTGAGAAATTATTTTATTAATCTAGCATAATTGTATTATTATTTAAAATAAACTCATTCCGTAAAGCCTTATCTTTTAATTCAAGTATGTTTAAGAATGATTCATTTTCATACATCTGTTGAATATGCTTATGTACTTCTATCACAGTTTGCTTCTTTTTCAACAACCTCTTTAGCTCACTTTAATATGTATTACTTTCCATTAACGCTATAAAAAAAAAAACCTCCTTCTTTCTCTTCCTGATAGCATTGTTGCATCGTAATATTTCCAAATATTGTAAAAATAATTTTCCTCTAAGACTTAGAGGCTCAAATCAAACTCTTTTTTCCTATCGTTTTTGAGTTACGTCAGCACCCCAAGTTTCTTCTTAGATCAAGATTCAAAGAAGAGCTTTTTAGTTTTTTCGCAAGAATTGTATTGATCTAATAATTCTTATCTCCAAACATAATTCTTTTTAAAAATTTTATTGTTCTTTTACCGGATAGTTTTTTATAAATATGCCTAAAAATCCGTCAAAAGAAACCGTTTACACTTATTTACAATTTTTTTTGGTTTTCACTTATAAAAAGTATTAAAGTTATTAGCTCTGTAACTTCATTAAACGTTCTAGCACATTCCACAACGGATTTACAATCTTTGTTGATCTTCACGGATTATACAATTAGGATTCAAAGTATTTTGAAGACTTGCGA
Source organism: Hydra viridissima (assembly GCF_058129835.1). Taxonomy (NCBI): domain Eukaryota; kingdom Metazoa; phylum Cnidaria; class Hydrozoa; order Anthoathecata; family Hydridae; genus Hydra; species Hydra viridissima. Next base: position 19,989,254 of record NW_028324302.1, read on the forward strand.
TTTTACTGAGCACTCTGTCGCAAAGGTAAATTGATTTCTTGGGGTCTACTTTTAACTTCGATAATTTTATCGATTGTTTTTAACACATTTTTATTTTGCTCACCAAAGTTTTCCGCATTATTTTGACGAGTGTCAGTTCTCATTTCTAATTAAACGTCAGGAGTCATGCAGAAAGAACACCATTTTGAGGTCTAATATGTTGCTTATGAGGCGAAATGCTTTTCACTTCTACAGTTTGGTTCGATACATGCCAGTTATTTTAATCTGCTGCCACTTGGTATGGTTTTCGCGTTTGGTGGTTTACGCCAGGGGTGGCCATAACTTTTTTGATAAGGGCCAAAGTTAGCTTTTCAACTGTTAAATGGGGCCGGAGATTTTTGATAATATAGTTTTTTTTAAATATTTTACTTAAAAATATTGATTTGCAAAGGAATAACACTTAAACACACATATTTACTAGCTAACAACATATGCTGGTCGCAAGGCTGTTAGGTATAACACAAATTATAGTTTATTGGTAATCACGAACCTGCCTTTTTATTCACAATATTTTTAATGTCAATAGGCAACTGACTGGTTGCGGTTCTTAACGTATTCTGCAAGTTGGTATCTGTCAGTACAGATCTTGTTTTGGATTTTGCAAATTTCATACGAGAAAAAACACTTTCACACAAATAAGTGCTACCAAACAAGACACCCATCATTTTTGCATAGTTGACTCAGTTGGTGTACTTATTCTGGTCAAAATGTTTGTAAAATAACAATAAATTTTGTTTATTTTATGCTTCTCTCAAAGCATCGCTGCAGTGAAGATCAATTAACTCCATTTGGAATTTATCTGGTACAGTTTCAATATCAGCAGAGAATGGCTCTGTGAACAATTGGATTTTGTCTGCATGATTCTTAACATCTGCAAACATTTTTGAAAATCTCGTTTTCAATTCAGCAATACAGATAACATATATTGCTGTGTTTCTAGGATTCAGCTCACCCAAAGTTGGAAAATGACTGAAATTTCCAGTTCTTAACTGCTGCTCCCACAAAGTTAATTTCAACTGAAAAGCTAGAATAAGGTTGAACATTTTTCCAATTAATTGATCTTTTCCTTGGAGTTCTTTGTTAAGTATATTGTAATGTTAGGTCAAGTCTACTAGAAATGCAAATTTTTCAATAAACTCTATTTCTTCTAGCTCTGGTGGATAATCTTTGTTGATAATTTTGAAAAAATCCAACATATTTTGTCTCAAATCATAAGTTCTTTTCAGCATATTACCTCTAGAAAGCCATCTCACCTCAGTATAATAAAGCAGAACACCATATTCAGAGTCATTTTCAGTAAGAAAAGCCTCAAATTGCCTACTTTGTAATGCACCGGACTTAATGCTGTTTATTGCTTTAACTACTACAGACATTACATTTTCCACATCCATAGTCTTTGCTGTTAAACTTTGCTGATGAATAATACAATGCAGCTTAATTAATGACACGTTGTTTTCTGCCATTTCATTTTCCAGCCTGGAAACAAACCCATTATTTTTCCAATCATTGAGCTGTTACCATCTGATGTAATTGAAATTAATCTGTTGTAATTCAAGTTGAACTTTTTAAAAACTTTCTTCATGGCAGGAAAAATGTCTTCTCCTGCTGTTTTGCCTTGCATAGGACAGATGTCAAGTAGCTCTTCAGTAATAAGAAAATCATTATCAATACCACGAATAAAAATAGCTAATTGAGCAGTTAGTGATATATCAGTTGATTCATCTATAGCTATTCAATAATACTGAAATGCTTTTGTTTTTTCAGCCAATGACACTCAAATCATCAGCAATATCACATGTTCTTCTTGTAATTGTTTGTCTTGAGAGGGAGATATTATTTAAAATTTTCATTTTTTCTGGACAAATGTTTTTGAACACAATTTCAAGAGATTCCTTAATAATTTCCCCATCACTGAATGGTTTACAATTTTTAGCTAAAAGAAGACTCACTTCATAACTTGCAATAGCAGCATTTTCTGTTTCAGTGTTGCCCCTTTTTAACAAATCTTGTTGTTCAAATAACTTATTTTTCAATTTAATTGATTTTTCTTTCCGCACCTCGTTGAAAAACTGATTATAAGTTTTTGAATGTTTTGTATCATAGTGCCTCCTTAAATTATATTCTTTGCACACTGCAACCGATTCATTACATATTAAACATACTAGCACTGAATTACATTCAACAAAAAAGTATTTAGTTTGTCATTCATCATTAAATAAACGACATTCCTCGTCAATTTTTCGTTGTTTTGATTTTGAAGATGCCATTTACAATTAAAAAACCCAAATGGTAATTGCCGGCAGTGCCGGAAAATAATCCTGCGATTAATTGCAGGCAGGATTTTTTTAATATATTTTTAATTATTTAAAGCGATTGTTTTTTTTACAAATTTATTAATTTATAAATTTAAATGTTATATAATTTATTAATATTATATAAATGTTTATAGTTTTTTTTATTATCTTTACAATTAACTGACGGGCCGGATAAAAGGTTGCTGAGGGCCGGAGTTGGCCCGCGGGCCTTATTGTGGCCACCCCTGGTTTATGCGGAACTTTATCGCCAATTTGAAATTTTTATTCCATGTCTTTTTTTGTTGGAAGATTCTCTTTTCGTTCTGCTATCATCTAAATTGTAGGGTGGTTTCTTTCTAAAACTGCATTTCTTTATGGCTTACAACTTCTTATCTCCACTGTTCCATTCATCTCCACTGTTTATACTAAGCTTGAAGTCATCATCTTGATTAACACTTCCTCTTCCAACATCACGTTCTCCTTTGCCTCTACTTCTACCACGTGTAACTCCTTCTTTTTTATCTATAGGATGTGAAATATTAACCGAAAGTTTTTATTAATAAACTCTGCACCTCTACCCCTTTTCTTAATGCACCAATATCGAGTTCCTCGTCGAACTTAGCCTCCGTAATGCCTTATTCACGATTTGAGTCCGGCATTCGAGGATTTTGGTCTTTTGTTCACCAAGGAAGTAAAATCAGAATCGATTAACATGAATGTTCCTTCTTCTTTGGTTCTCTGAACTCTTTCTGGTGGGGCGGCCTTCGAAATCTTGATGATAAAACTTGCACAAACCTTTGGCAAAAATGCATAGATTCTTCATACAATTAAGCAAGACAGGCCAATTGTTTAAAGTCAGCCAAAAGCATATCAGCTTTCTCTCCATCACTTAATTTTCGTTTTTTAAATAGTTTGTATGCAGAGTAGGATCTATAGAAAAACACTGTTGATAATGCACGCTTGACTTCTATTGCATATTTTTCATCTTTCGCGGAAAAGGCATCGTATACTCAATGACAGCTTTTCTGAGGAAAGTCCGAAAAAACAGCTTAAGCTTTAGATTCTTAATTTCAGTAACTATTTTCGTCAATTTTAACCAAAGAGCAGCATCCTAAGTGCAATCATACGTTTAAAATCTATCAAACAATTTCATACTTGGTTCCATGGTCCAGCTAGCTTGTAGTTTTTTCGCAACAGATCAAATAACAACAATCTTTTCTCCAATCAAATCCCGTCTTTACAAATTTTCCCAGTATTTTTTACTAAGGATTCTACAATCAAACACATTCGAATCGGAATTCTCAACAATTTCAGCTGAAGCCCGCTGAAAAGTGCGTATTGCTACAACAAACATATTATATTGTAGTTTTCGCCGATATAAGCGTGAAAACCCGATAAAAATTTACGCGATCTTTGTGTAACGGAAATCGTATATCCGAAAATTTGAGCTATCTTATCCTAACTAATAGTTTATTGTTTTGAATTTAAAATCGGAAATCAAACCAATCTCTAGTGTTTGTCATTGAAATAGGTAGAGTATTAAGTTGTACATTTCTTCATTTTTCACTGTCTACCTTGACGGCAGATAGTTAACAGTTGGTAAGAAATTTAAAATATGAATTTGTCACGAATAAGTTTTAGAGCTAGGTTTTAAACTTCTTTCAGACATAACTATATTTTCACGAGAGATTCTCCACAAATATCAAACACCAAATAAATCATTAAATGTTATTTGCAAAAAAAGAGACTATTAAGGTTAGTGTCACTTATAATAAAAGAAACTGCTTTTCCAATTACAAATAGTTTAACACAGATTTCCTTATATTGCAGTAGAACACACTGAATTTGATTATAAAAAGACAGAATTTGATTCTAGTATAGTTGTACTAAATTCTATTGACCTATTTGAGTCTAATGTCAAAAATAATCTAATCCAGTGGCGTTAAATTTTGACTCCTCAATACCACTTTTTTTAGAATCTGTAACCTTCTTTGTAATCGCTTGTTTAATGTTGTCCCAAAAGTCCTACATTATTAAATTATACATTTTAAGTTTGTAACATTTTACAAAACTGATTACATACTATAATATTATTCAAGTATTTTGCGCCATTTACAGTACTGTGAATAAGTTTTAGCCCACCATAAGTTTATAATTATCTTTGATTTTATCGTAAAAATATAAAGGACTTATGAAGTGAAAAAAAAATCAGGTTTGTAGACACATATTATAAGCAAAAATATCTAGAAATAGTTTGATAAAACATTATAAAAAAAGAAAGAACAATTAATACTTCGTATGTCCGCCTTTTGCATTGATCACAGAAGCGAATCTCCTGGGAATTAATTCATATAAATTTGTAATGAAATTTTGTTGAATATTGTCCCACTCTCTTTTTAATATTCGAAAATATTCTTCGACATTTTTGGAGTTACATTCAGCCTTTTTTTTATCCAAATAATCCCAAACATAATCAATTATGTTCAAATCTGGACTTTGAGGAGGCCAGTTCATTACTTCGAGAACTCCCTCCTCACACATCAGCTGTACAACGTCAAAACACAGTATCTGCATTTTTCATAACTTTTTAAGTTGAGCCGCCAACTTAACTTCATACTTATAACTTGAAACTTCATAATATGAAGTTAAGTTGGCGGCCCAACTTAAAAAATTATGAAAAATACAGATACTGTGTTTTGACGTTGTACAGCTGACATATCCTGTAAATATTTTTTGGCCACTCCGGAACAATATTTGGGATTATTGTCTTGCTGTAGAATGAAATTATTACCAATTAGTCTTATTCCAGATGGTATTGCATGATGTCTTAAAATTTCTTTATACTGTTCTCCTGTCAGTTTGCCATCAATTCTGATTAAATCACCTACTCACGGTGACGAAATACAATCCCAAACTAAAACAAAACCTACCCCATGCCTGATTATTGGATGTAGACAATCAGGGCGATAAGCCTCTCCTACCCTTCTTCTTACATACTTTCGTCTTCTGCTACCGAACAGTTCAAATTTAGATTCATCTCTGTATAGTACACGGTTTAACATTCCTTTCGTCCAATTATTATGCTGTTTTAATTCCATTTTCTTTATTGCCACGACGTAGTAAAGGCTTTCGAACTGCAACACACCCTCTTAACCCAGCTTTTAACAAATGTCGTCGACTGCTAGATGAGGAAACATTTGTCCTAGTCGCAGCCTAAATGTCTTGGGCTAGTTCACTGGAGGTTTTTTTCCGATTTCGCAGAGACACATATTTTAAATACTTTATGTCATGTTTTGTAAGCTTTGGAGGTCTTCCACTTCGACTTTTATCCTCAAGAGATCTCGTGTTTTTAAATTTTTTTATAATTTCTTTAATGGCTGTCCTTGACTATTTGGTTTTTGGAAAATTTGTCGTTGAGAATATTCTTCTTCACGAAACACAATAATTTTTTTACGTTCCAGAAGTGGAATTTTACCCATTTTATTACATAAATAACAATAAAAATAATAATACAAAAAAAAAGCAAAAAAAAAAAAAAAAACAACCTAAATTAGAATAAGTTTCGCTCTTAAAAAAACAAAAAATAATATTAAACACACAATATCTATGAAATATCTTTCTAAACTGTACTATCATCTAATATGAAGCCTTCACAGCAATAAATAAACAAAAATGCAAGAGCAAACTAAAAACAAACCAGCTGATACGAATTGGGTTAAGATCAGCGCCCAGCAAACATGTCAGCGTTGAATCAACGTTGAAAAGCGGTTGCAAAAGATGTTGCGGAAACGTTGACAAAGTAACCGATTTTGCAAAGATATGTAACGTTGTTAAAGACACGTTGATTAAACGTTGTTGCGTAACGTTGAAAAAATGTTACTAAAAGACGTTACAAAAATGTCGCAACTAAACGTTAAAAAAATGTTACTAAAAAAGCGTTGCATAAACGTCGCAACATAACGTTGAAAAAACGTTACTAAAAAAGCTTTGCTTAAACGTTGTTAAAGCAGTCGATTTTGCAAGGATTTGTAACGTTGATCGTAAAACGTCGATTTAACGTTATTCAAAGACGTCGAATTGGCAAATAAAACAAAATTGTTTGTTGAACTCTACACTTGCAATATTTCCAAAATCGATTTTTAATACAACAGTAATATAGAATGATAAATATAAAAAGAGCCTAAAATATACTATTCATAGATATATGTAAAAATATAAATATATTTTTTTAAAGATTTATGTGTGTGAGTGTCTGTATATATTTATACAATATATAAAAATACATTTTACAGAACATCGTATCGATAAGCCAGGATATCATTGAGATACAGAATCTAAACCAAAAAATAAAACTTTTATTATAAGTGGTCTGAGAGCAAATGTAAAAAAAAAATGTTAATGAATTAGTATGATTATTAATAAACTTATAAAGTAAAAATAAATATAAAAATACAAATATATATATATATATATATATATATATATATATATATATATATATATATATATATATATATATATATATATATATATATATATTTATATATAACAAACTTTTACTATCATCAGTTTCTCTGAAGCAATCAAATTAGCCAACTGTAGTTGCTTAAATTTGAAAAGCTTGAATAAAACAATTTATAATACAATGAAAGATTAAATAAATAAATGTATATTTTAGAAAAAGCGCTTTACACAAGACACCAACAAAATCATATCACATATCCTAAAATGTCATTAAAAACTCTAAACTTTCCAATTTCTGCTTTCTGCAAAAATTTATTGGTGAATATTTCAGAATTGATTTTACAGCTTCATAAATCCCTGCTTCAGCTGGGTATCTTTTTGAGACACTCTTTAAAATATAAAATTCAAACTTCTTGCTTAAATGCTATTAGTAAAAATCTGCATACTTAAAAAGTTTAAACAAAACATATTACCAACTCAAACACGATACAATTTTGTCTTTGAAAAAGCAAACTATTGTTTGGTTTTGTTCATGGAATTGATTTGTCCCTTCATGTTTAACAAACAGCGCAACTCAATCGTTAACAGTCTAAAAAGTTAGTAATTATTTGAATCAATATTTACAATATTGTACAATGCAATGTTCATGCTACAGGAAAGAAAGCATGTAATGATATGCTTAAAAAAGTGTATAATTATATTTAATATAGTAAATATATTTCACAAACACTTTTTAAATAATCCATTAAAAACCATTGCCATTTCGGCTTGGAAAGGAGTAGAAAATTAACCTACCGCTCAATAATACATTTTACATTATCTTTTAAGTTAACTCCACCAATTTTCGCTATTTGTGATACCTCCTTTCAAAAAAATCATTAATCAATGCTTAAATAATTATATAAAATAAGGCAATCTTTTATAAAATCCCTTACATTTTTAAGTAAATTAAAAAACATTGAAACTTGAAAAAACAAAAAGTAATTATGCATAGAATGACAAATTATAATAAATAAAATTAAACTATATTCTTTAATCAACTTTTCAGTTAATAATATAAATGAATTTACCATGACAATATAAAGAAAAAATTCAAACTAGCAATAGCAACAGGGCAACTTACCCATTTAGAAAAAATGACACTGTCATTTAACGTAGTATCTAGCTCAATAAGTTGTTCTATTGAACTCAATGCATTTATTTGCAGATCTTTGCATACAACTGAAGAAACATTTTGAAGATCCTTTACCATATTTTCAATTTCTAAAAGTTGTTTAAAAACCTTTTTCTGAAATTCTAAAAAAAGAAATGCAATTTATTAAGCATGTATATATATATATATATATATATATATTTTTAATACATACAATTCTTTTTTTTTTATTCTTTACCATATAAAAAACAAAGAAAAGACAAATCCAAAAAGAAACACAATTATTCACAAACATAATTACTCACATTCTTCTTCAGACTCCTCATTCCAGAGTCGTGAAGTTAAATCCTGCACATACTTCTTTATCTATTAGTAATTATTTAGTAAAATAAATATAAACAATAAATGTAAAAAGTAAAATGTAGAATAAGTGTAAACAGATTACAATAAATATCTAGGCAATAATAAAATAAACAGATTCAAAATATTACTTATCCCGAATAAGAAAGAAAAAAGTTTATTTCATATTGCACTTTACTATTAATATAAAACATTATTAATAGTTTTTTTTATTCATATTTAACAATTAAAATAGCAATGAATACAGTAAAAATAACCAAACATCCTTTACCCAACAAGATGGAACAACTGCCTCTGTTTCAATCTTATTTTCAAAATAAACAACTTAAGCCCAAGATTGTGAAACCATTATAATAGATTATCTAAATGGATATCTTTATATATATATATATATATATATATATATATATATATATATATATATATATATATATATATATATATATATATATATATATATATATATATATATATATATATATATACTTATATTTATATGTGTATATATACAAATAGCTGTCATGTTTTGAAAATGTTTGAGGCAGAATTTGAAAAACTTTTCTACCACAGGATGTTTGCCACTAAAATACCTCCTCCAACCAAAAGTCTTTTAACGGTTTACTACTTCAACAACTAATTTTAAAATGTCCAAAGTTTGCTACTGACTGAGCTGAAATTCATTTTGTATAGATATTTATATACATTTATGTGAAATTTTAAAAAAAGCATGAATATATAATACAGACATACAAACACACAATGTGTCTTTAAAGTTAAGTCTGTTAACAGACTAAATTTAGTCTGACTTATTATATTTTATAAGCTTTGATATTACTTTGTACATCTGAACATTACTAAAATAAAGTACTATTTATAACTAAGAAATAACTTTTTTTAAAAAGTTGAGCATTTTATTAAAATGGTCAACTTAAAATAAAATAAAAATATAGACAAAAATAACCTGAATAAATAGAATTTACCCTGAGATTTATGTATATTATATACACTTTGATATAAAATCTAAAAGTTTTAAATTAGTCGCATTAAAAATAGGTTATAAAATATAACTTTAAAATATTTTTTATACCATCTGCATGCATTCTATTAAGTTTTCCTTGCCTTTCCACTACGGCAAATTATTTTAGTAATGGCTACATCAATGAGACAAAAATTGTCAATGTGCTACTTCCTCAACGTTGCGAAAGCAACGTTTTATTAACGTTGGCAAAAAAACACTTTTTCAACGTTTTTTAATAACCACATTTTCAACGTTGGTATATGTAACGTTGAATAAACGTTGTTTTATAGATAGCTTAAATACGTTGAAAAAGCAGCTAATGTGTAACGTTGATAAACCTTAAACTTTGGGACGTTTTTACTGTGATTATTTGCGTACTTTTATTCAACGTTGAATAAACGCGATTTTTTGAGAAGATAATATACGTTGAAATTTAAACGCTTTTTCAACGTTGAAAATGTAACGTTTAAAAAGCGGTTTATTTTTAACATTGATAAAGCATAAATTTTGAAACGTTTTTAAAGTGGCTAATTGCGTAAAGTGATTCCACGTTGAATAAACGTTTTATTTTGAGAAGCTAAATTACGTTACAATTTCAACGCTTATTCAACGTTTCAATTTACCGCGATTTAGTATACAAAAACGGACATTGATTCAACGTTGAAAAGACGTTGTTTTTGTCACTGTAACGCTTTTTCTACGCTGCGACCGGTTTTCAACGTTGATTCAACGCTGACATGTTTGCTGGGATGGCTTTGTAGATTGATAAAAAAAAGTCTTAAAACTCCTAAAACACATTTTTTGAACATAAACAATGGTGGCTAGTTTCACAAAAATATTTATTTCCTTTATGAACTTGTAGGGTATATTTAAGATAAGATTATTGGGTTTAACTTCTTTTTTTTTTTTTTCAAGGTTTGTTCTTCTCGCGATATTAAGTTAAAAGTTTACACAACTGTCTTTAATGTAAACAAAATAAACTGCGATCTATTAAACTTCGTAAAACGTGTATGGTATTTATAAATAATTATTATCAAAAAATTTTTTAAGGAAGTAATTTAGCCCTATTAAGTTAAAATGCTATTCTCTACTATCCGGGTTTAATCTACCAATATAATAAAGTTAATCATGATATTACAAACAGAGTTTTTACTATGATAGAGTCATTATTATCATGAAGAAATATATTCATTTCTCTTTTAGATGATTATTGTTCTCTAAGTAGAGTATGTTCTCGTTCATGTCCTGTTTTGCCTAGTGGATGTTTGTGCACTGCTATTATGGATCACCAGCCTGATTTCTTGAATTGTTTATATAGTAAGAAGATATATTTATCTAAGTTTGTCTGTTCTCACTACAGACACTCTCCATATAATTTAATTCAAATGTTTTATATACGGTTCTTTATAGCTGTTTTTTCTCTTTTTTTTTATATTTTATATAATAGTAAAGGTTTAATTATTTAATATTTTGTGAGACTTACAGTAGCCTCAGAAATTATGCGTTTAAAAAATGTCTAAATGTCTAAAAGCTTCAGGGATTTCCTCTTGCCGAAGTTCTTTAAAAACTTTTAGCTGCAAACCAAAGTGCTGATAAGTTTTTTAAGTATAAACTGAAATGTTTGATTATCAATTAATTTATAAGTTACTTAAAGCATGCGTTAACATATGTTCCTTTTTCTTTTAAATTGAGAAGAGTTGTTAAAAAAAAGTAATCGAGAATAAAAAAGCAGCGAAGCTATAACATAATGTTTGGAAATTGCTACTTTTAATAAGGTGTCAAGCTTATTAACAATCAAATTTCGGTTACCAAATCATTACTAAAAAAATTATTATTACCACATCATTACCCAAAAATTTAACAATTTGATTTTTCGAAAGTAGCATTACGGTTAGTTATTTTAATGATTTGACAGCAATCAAGGAAAGATATTGCAAACTGTGTTCCATGTGTAAACATAAGATTAAACTATAAATTGCTGTAAAGTGAATGACATAACAATCATGCTCAATTTGTTTTTCAATCTCTATTAATATAGTGAATATGGTTTGCTTTCCTATTCAATTAAAAATAGCTGAAGTTAATTTGCTGATAACTCCCATAACTTTATCTCAGTTTTTATATTAGTCAGATTTCTTTATAGATTTAGAAGAGTGATTTTAAAAATTTCCTTTCCATAAATTATAAAATATTTAAGTGTTGCGTAAATACATAATCTTCTCTTTTAAATCTAACTTTTATTGAAAATTTATAAATTACTATCTTTCATTATTAGCATTAGAGCAAAAAAAGGGTAATTTTACGCTATACTTTTTTTTTGTTACTAAAACTTAGGTATTTAATTTCAGGTTCGCATGAGGTTAGAGCAAATTTTAAGGTTTCAAGTCCTCAGGTGGGGTTTTAAAAAATATTCTTTGAAGATTTATTTATGTAATATCAAAACTTTTCTTCATTAAGCCCATGACTTATTTTAAAGTTGTTTTAATCACTAATAAATATTCGTATATCTACAACTTTTTCGTATATCTGTAAACTATTAATAATATGTTCAGATTTGATTAATAAGAAGTAAATGAAATTAAAAGTATGTTTATAGTGTGGTTTATTATTTATCCATATTACAGATCTTTGAACGACACCAGATTGACTTTAACTTGATGAAAAATTTTACAAAGATGGTGATATTTGTCTCTTTTTTATGTTAAAGATTACCACTACTTTCATTCATTCAGATATCCAAAGATGTTGTAAAGATAATGTTGACATCGTATTTTAAAGACTACTGTTCATTTTACTCTTGTTGTTATATTGACTGGAATGAACGGTAAGTTTGAACCTCGGTATATATATGTTATCTTTATTTTTTTATAACTTAGTATTCTCGTTTTTCAAATTAATGGAACTAAGTTCTGAAAGAAGAGTGCAGAAAATTGTGGTCAGAGTATTCAAATTCAAATCAAATCTTCTAAAAATCAAATATAACCAGCAGTTAAAATTTAACTCTTTCCGTCTCTAAATGCATGGATTACACATTTATAATTTAAAAATATAAATATAACTTATATTCTGCAAAGCAAAAAAGTTTGTGAGTGCTTTTCTCATCGACATTATCAGAAGTTAGAAGAAATAAATATCGTAACGTATTTTGCGAAAGAATTATTGATTACTTTAAGGAAAAAAGCTCTAAATTTTGAAAAGAGTATATTTTAATAACGTAAATTACCAGATTTTTCTAAAATTAAAATCATATGGGTTCATAAATGTTAAACATAACGGCGGAACAATATGATAAACTATCCGCTACGTAGATGGTTACGTGCATGGCGAAGACAAGCGGGGGCTTGGGGGGGGGCACAGCCCTCCGCTTTTCGATTTCTTGCGCCTCCGATAAAATTTTATAAGCAATTTAAAAACATTTATATAACCTTCGTTATTTAAATAAATATAACTAATTTCTTAAATTGCGAAACAACTATAAAAAATATTTCGCAACTAAATGAAAAATAAAAATAAAAATACCGTAAATATGGAAACTTTAGTAAATAACCGTAAGTTTTACATTTCGAATAAAAAAAAAGAACTCGTTGTATAGAACTTGTTACAACGTGGTATTAAACTTGCTACAACTAATAAAAAGTTGTTTTGTTCATGTGAGGCGTTTTTTTTTAAATAAATTTGCATTTTCCTTTTTTTATTTAGAGTTTTAAGTTTCATGAATTTAATAATTAAATTTAAATATTATTAGATGATATTTATTATCTAACAACTACAGTTTGCCAATTAGATTTAAATAAGTTTGTGATAACTATAGTAACATTATTTAACAATCCATGGTATGATTTACTTAAGTGGTATGTTTTTAAAACAAAAATTGTCTGTTGCATTTGGGAAGCGTCGTAAACGAGTAAGGGAAATGTTGGAAGGGGCAGATACCAACCGCACTATTACTTCTTTCTATACAAGAACTGTCATCTCATCAATTTCTCCTAACTTTCCCTCAACATCAAGCCCTAAAACTACAGCTACTACAACAATTCTTTTAGATAATACTTCGATTTCTAATGGTTTTTTACAGTACTTTTACTACTGCATCTCTTGCTAACCCTGAGACCGCTGTTAATACTTCTTTTTATGCTGGAGCTGTATCCACTGTTACTTCGGCATCATCTTCTAGCTCGGTCTTTGAATTTTATTCTTCGATTACTAACTCAGCCAACAATGATGTTAACTCTGCCTCCAATGTTACAGTATACCAAAAAAAGCATCTAAGTAATAGTTTTATAAAATTCTTATACTATATAAAACTTGAAGTTTGCAAAAGTTACCGAAATTTGGTCTCTATTTCTGATCTATATTTTAATTTCCGAATCACGTACGCATTAGTAAATTCTTGAATTTTTTAGGCCGAACTTTAATTAATATTATCAAAAATATTTTTAGGTAATAGGTTATTTCAAAGATCTTTAAGATATCACATTTAAAAAAGTTAGTGTAATACATACAGTATAGGCATTACTACAGAGTTCCGAGGAGTTTTATTGTTAAGAGACATGTTATTTGCGCCCCTTCTCTTTCTAGCCCCCCAGATTAAATAAGTTGTTTACGGCCATGACGTGGATAGCATAACTGTTTCGCACCAGGAAAAGGAATTATTTCTTGTGCCAATAAAACTATTTGTGGTTAGAAGCTTGATGCATCCTGTATGAATACGGACTAAATGGTCTGGAATTTTCGAGTTTAGAACTGAAAAGCAGTCATTTTTATTCTGAAAAGAACAGTTAAAGCCGCATGAAGAACAAAAGTCCAAAAATATAACAATTTATTAGTTACGTTGTATATTATGTTCTGATGCATAAAAAGTCAATCTCAATTGCTCAGATGGCCAAAAAATCTCAATCTTGATTGCACAGATGTTAAAACAACTTCAAAAAGTCATTCTAGCGTGGATTTTACACAGGGTGCAATTAGGCATAGAAGTTGAATAAGAGTCAGTTGTTTTACTAGTTCGGAAAAACTTCATTTTCATTTGGATATTAGAAACCGTTATAGGCATAGTTTTTCTTGTCTAGCTGAAAAGTGTTGAAAAACATTTGTCCGGGATTAATCTTCCTTAATAGTTCAATAGTTGTGGGATGCAAAGCAGCTGCTGCATAAGTGTAACATCAATCTGTCCTTGCTTAGCTGATAAAACATTTTCCTTTATATTGCTCTGCACAAAACTTATATTGCGTTTTTAAACATACAAGTTTGGTTTTTACGAGATTGATTTTTTTACTTTTACTTTTTAGTTTAAATTGCGCAATCAAACAGCTAAACATAAGTACAAGCATTACGGCATTCTGGATTCAGGAAACACGGTTAACTTTGCGTTTCTACCTTAAAAACTTTATTGTTGCAGAGGAAATTGTGACTAAAGAGACACTATTGGCTGCTTTACACAGTGGTATAACATTCAGCTATAAAAATGACTGGATGACAATTGCATCAGACGATGTGCCGACTAATAGGTTGAGTAATGCAACTGTCAAAAGTACAAACGCTTCTCTAAAACTAATTCTTGCTTGCTCTTTTTCTGGACTTCTAATATTTCTAGTAGCCATTATTTCTTTTGTGCGTCAAAAAATGCGGTAAGAAAAGATAGTCACTTACTTTTTGTTTTGTACTTAGCTTGTTTTGTTTAATTTTACATTAAGATTATATTAAAAGTTAGTATTATAGTAATATTTAGATTATACCATATTAGTATTAAATTATACTTATTTTTGATGAAAAGCTGTGTGATACTTTTTTATCAGCTAAATTAAAGAATACTGAACAACTTTGCGATACAATTTAGAGCAGAAGCTCAGAGTTCGTTTGAGAGAGAGTTAAATCTAGTTAATGAAATCGATTTCGACTCTCAGATTGGCGTGAACGACTTTAGTTGCTTTAATGAACCTCCTCCGCCTTATGATCCAACACCCATACCCGCTTCGTTTGAGGTTCTCAGGAGTGAACCGCCTCCTGATTATTCCATCTAAAGGATTAACTTCTCTTTTTTTTTCAAATTATGAAATTAAAGTAATCCTTAAAAGACATATATAGATAGAAAGATAAATTTCGTCATATTGAAATATAACTTGTTTTGGTAATGTATACTTTATAATTCTGCAGTTTCTGTATGTGTTTGTAGTTGCTAGAAATTTTTTTAAGGAGCTTTGAAATTCTCTTTACAGATCAACTGAACTTGAAAAATTTATTTTCGAGTTAATAACACTGTTTGATTAGCATCTAATCTACTTTGGTTTTTAATCAAATTTGGTTTGAACTTTTTTCCCAATGATTAGCGCTCACATGTTCCTTAAATCTAGCTTTATTAGAGAGAATTACTATTATTGAAGTTTTTATATGAATTTTCTTAAATTTACTGAAATTAACGAATTTACTGAAAGTAACGAATTTACTGAAATAAACGAATTTACTGAAATTAATGAATTTACTGAAATTTTATTGAGTTAACTAAAATGATCTGAAGTTATTACTAGACTGCTTGTTTACAAAATGCTATCGATCTAATATCTCTTCTCAGTAAGTTTATAAACTTTAATGCCAATTTTATCTTCTTTAGTTAATTGTTTAAGTTTAAAAACCTTTAAATCAATTATGTTTAAATATTATGTTTATATGTTTAATTATTATGTTTCAAATGTTTAAAAACCTTTAAAATCAATTAGTACTTCTGAATATTGACACACTCATTAGTAAGTCATCGGGAGATTTTAAACTTTTTTTGAATTTTCATCATCAATGTTTTTAGGCCCTGTAATTAGTTACCTAAAAAGTGGAATTTAGTTACCTTTTTTTTGCTCCGAACGTTTTCAAATTAACTTAATTAAATAAGTAATAAGATATAATCTCTTATTATGGAGGAGACAACTTTTTCGGAACATTTCATTTATTTATTGAAGTTGAGATCCGAAGATAATTATTTTAAAACAATTAGTATTGCCCAAACGCTTCGAAAAGTTGAAATAGCCGCTGATGGTTATTACGTACTAAATAACAGCTCACCGATTAAAGCAGTTTGTTTACTCTGTCTCTATTAACTTTCTCATTCCTTATAAAGTAGGGTCCGCTCAAGTTGTTTCTCTTAAAATTCCTTGATATTTTACATAAAGGAAAAGCTTTATTACCCCCTGTCATGTACTTTTTTAAACTATAAGTTAAAGAAAACCTTTCCTTAACTAATTACAGTTACCATAACGAGGGAAAAATTTATAAATAAGAAACGACTTCACATTCAATAACAAAGTATTGTGATGGCGAAGGTTTTTTTGGGAAGATTTAAATCTGATGGCGTAAATTATGTAAGGGGCGTGTTTTTTTGGGAGATGATGAAGTAAAATTTAAAAATGATGTTTTTAATTTTTTATTTCATTTTCTTTCCTTACAGTATTAACCTGAAAAGCAGAAAAATACCAAAAAATGATTAAATACACTTTACCGCAATATTATAGCACCATATATAAAGCTGCGTTTTTCCCTATTGCAAAGATGATAAAGATATTTATTGTTACGCCTTTTGTAGGTTTTATTCCGTCTTCCTTTTTTATAAAAAAAACCATAGTAGCTTTATATAAGTTTATATAAGCTATATAAGTAGCATGTATTTGCTGTAATTAAATCTCACTTCTAAAAGAAAAGTATGAATTGGTTTTAAATTGTTTTAATTGTAAAAAAGATAACTGTCGTTTGAGCAACACATCTCTTTGCAATCTAACGTACTAGGCAAAATTTAAACCGTTATGAATGTGCTGAAGTTGTAACTGATTCCGATGAAGGATTAACAAATCGCTAACTTGGTGAAGATTTGGAGTGGCTCATACAACAGTCGGTAAGGTTCTACAAAGGTTTGTAAAGACAAATGATGATGCTAGACGACTTGGCCAACGCAAAAAACGAACTACAAATGTCGTGGAGGACCACTTTTAATTCTTCGAACACTGAAAGAACGGTTCACTATTGCACAAAGTCTCCAAATACAACTTGCTGAAGTTCATGAAACTGCTGTTAGTCAAGATATTACAAAAAGAAGACTTTGCTTTAAACTTACGACCTTGGGCAGTAGCTACAGGGGGCAGATTGTCTGTAGACAAGGGAAGAAACAAATCTTGTAAGGAGGCATATGAATTAGGAAATAAATGATTGAGGACAGATCTATATTACAGATGAGTCAAGGTCTTGCGTTGTAAGTTCTGATGGTCGCCCAAGAGTGTACAGAAGACCAAATGAAAGATATTTTCCTGGTAACAATCGAGAGACCACTTTATATGGAGAAGGCTCAGTGATGGTACGGGGCGGAATATCTTTAACAGCTCGCAGAGAGTTTTTTATTGTTAATAGTGGATATCTGACTTCTCAATTATGTATAGAAGACATTTTAGAACTTTTTGTATCGTACATTGGAGATGGATTTCTTCTTTTACAGAATAATGGTAGAACACATGCGATACATATTGTTACTGAACATTTCAATAATGTTAGTATATAAGTTTTGGAGTGGTCCTCTCGCAGCCAGGTGTAAGTCAAATAGAGCTATCTTCGGGACATAATGGAACGCCGTGTTCGAAACAACATCCACCACTGAACAGCTCAGACGATTGGCAACGAAGTCTTATTACTGTGTGGGACTAGATTCCTTAAGAAACAATTAGATCTCAAATTGAAGTATGCCACGGCGCTTTCAGGCTGTAATAACGTCAAGAGGTGGTAACACTAGTTATTGATAACTCAAAAAAGTTTAAAAAGAAGCTGCATTCGTGTGCATAGCAATAATAATCATTTCACTTTATTTTATTAAACGAACTATACTTTAGGTTTTACTTTTTTTTTCACCATCCGTAAGGTCAATTTTATTGTTATGATCCAAATAAT
Source organism: Hydra viridissima (assembly GCF_058129835.1). Taxonomy (NCBI): domain Eukaryota; kingdom Metazoa; phylum Cnidaria; class Hydrozoa; order Anthoathecata; family Hydridae; genus Hydra; species Hydra viridissima. The sequence continues at coordinate 20,007,495 of NW_028324302.1, forward strand.
TCTGTTCATGCGTTGTATTCTTAATGTTTTTTAAAATGTAAGATAATATTGACAATTGAAATAAATCAGAATGTGAATACGGTGTGGTAATTTTCAGTTAAGTGTATATGCACATCCTAGTTTTTCCAAATAACTAAAACTGGATTATTTATAGAAGATGAAATGAAATTCACTGAAAACAAGATAAATTAAATAATTACCAATATGAAGTTAAAGCCTGAAAAACCTAAATGCATATATCTTATATAACAAGTAATTATTTCTAGCAAAAACTAGGACTCCTTAAGTACCACCCTTTAATTTTGAACTGGTCTTTGTTGAATTTTGTAATGATGTTGAAAAAAAAAAAAAAAAGGAAACAATTAAATATATTTATAACGCATACGGGAGAAATCTGGGGTCAATGCGGGGAAAAGAAAAATGCATCTTGGATTTAACTGCGTTGGAGAAACTACGTACAGCAGATTTAATTGACATCGGCGTATCATTATTGGTTTATCAGTATGAACCGATATTTTGAAATGATAACGATATGAAACGATAACAATATGAAACGATTCGCTTTTCTCTGTGAAACGATGACTGATTGTTTTAAACAATAACTGACTGGAAATTTATTGTTTGAAACAATAGTAACGAGTTTTTTTATCGTTATTATCGTAATCCATAAAATAACGAGAGATACTGATAGATAACGAGAATAACGATATTTTTTACAATAATCGAATTTTTTTTTTCTTTTTTAAAATGTCAAACTTTAGTTCAAATACATAATAAATTTTCTAGTCGAGGCAAGATCTCGCTTTAAGGTAGGCACCTTTACCGGTTTTACAGGTTAATCCTTACCAATTTTATATATTAACTACATGTCTGACTTCACGAAAAAACCATAAGAAAAAGTGAAGCAAGTTTTTAAAGTTTTTAATGCTGGTAGCCGTTTTATTAAAACTGACAATTATTCATTTTTGCTTTGCTTTGATTTACAATTGCGTCATATTAGTCTGGCTAAACAAATCTGGCTGGCCAAAAGTTTACTTCATTGTGGAAGCGCAAGTTAGAGATCTAGTAAATATATTTCATTGATCCTTCGAGACCAATCATATAGGACGTCAGCTGAACACTTTGTTGATCAACCAAAGTCAAAAAAACATTAAAAAAAAAAAAAACATAAGTTTTTAAAAATAATTAAATTTAATCAATTTAGAGGGTAAGAAATGATAAATTTTGTTTTATTTAATTTGTTACAATATAATAGTATCTACGAAATGTCTATTTTTACTTTTTTTATTAAACTTTATAATGAAATATGGTTAAACTTAGATAACAAAGATTTTTATTGTTGCCGGTTATTCAAAGTATTAAAAGAAAAGATAAATTTTTAAAATATTGCTAATAATTTAATATTGTTATAAAACTTGAAATATTAATTACTTGAAATGCCCGATAGATATGTTTTACTAAAAAACTTCTTCATTTTTTGGGAAAAGTCTAGTTTTCGAGAGGGAGTCAAAGAGACTTGTTGGACAGTAGTAATATTTTCCATATTACTTTTTTTTTGTGAACTAAAATATTCTTTTTTTTATTTAGTTTAGAAGTTTGATTATATATATGTCAGCTGCCAGCATCATGCCGCGTCCAAGAACGGAAATCTGGAATTTCTTTGAAAAAGAGGTGAATCAAAGTTCAGCAGGTGAAAGAGTCGTCCAATCAAAGTGTAAGTCCTGTCCGGCAGTTGTCAAGATTGCAGATCAAAACACTTCTAGGATGAGAATCCATTTTATTGGAAAGCATCCAGTTGATTTTGCCCAGATTGAATGAGACAAGCCAGAGAAGAAGAGGAAGGCTGGTGTTTTATGAGCTAGAAAAGGTAATAAAACAATTATGAAAAAAAAAAATTTTAATTGAGTATTTCTATGTTTAGAATGTTCAAAATTTAAACACCACAATCAACAACAGGCTTTAGCCGCTATGTAGCTTCCACATTGTGATATAAATGTTTAACAACATTATTTTAATTTTAAGGCTATGCGAGGAGGATGAGTCCTAAGAAAAGGATCATGGAGACAAGGTTCCTCTGGTCTTGGACCAAAGAGTAAAGTCAAGTAAACTGGGCAGTCCATCAACGACCAATCAGAACGAAAAGATGAATGCTTGGTTAAAATTTAAACCACAAGACAGGGATCAACGTCATAGTGATTGGAACTTCATAGATTCAAGATGCAACTTACCATTTAGCCTTGCTAAGCATGAAGGCTTCCAGAATCTGATTGTTTGTTTCAACCCAAAGATGCTGATCAAGTCTGCCACAGCATACTCACTTTTTAAGTAAGATATTTCATATATTGTACTTTTGGTTAAGTAAATAATTTTTGGATGGTTTCATTTGGTTTATGAGGAGAAAAAGTTTAAAGAATTTGTATAAGGTTTAAATCAAACTTAAAATTCTATACCCCTTAATTTTAATTGCACTGAAATTGACACCATAAGGTCCATGATGCCATTACTGCATTATTGTTATTTCTGAACAAGTTAGTAGCTCACTTTTTGATTTTAAAATCATTAGCTTCTAGACCAGCCCACGCAAATCGTTTGTTTTTTAAATAACTATAAATTAGCATAAACAGCAGTTTTTTATTAGTTTTTTCTTCTTTTAGGTTGCCATTAGTTTACAAAAACGTGAAAGAAGCAGTGGATCAAGTTCTGGAGAAAGAGTTACCAAAAAGTCCTGGATTTGCCATTTCTTCTGATATGTGGCAAAGTCGCAACAATAACGCCTATTAAGCCATCACCCTCCACTCATGAATAAAAACTTCAACTTCCGTATGTTTGTTATTGATCACCATTTTCTGGATGCCATATTGCAGAAGCTATTGCAAACAGACTTGATCAGTAAGTAAATTTTTATAGAACTTTTTTAAAACTTAAAATAGTGGTACTTATACTTATAATTTAACTTACTATTACTAAGTACGCTAATTACCTAGTACTTGTTGTTTTGCTGTTGTATAAATTTTGTAAAATTAACATATTAGTGATATTAGCCCTTAAAAATAATATTTTTATACCTATAATTATAATTTTATAATATAGTATTGTAACTAAAGGTATTAAGTTGTTTAATGTAAATTCTAATTTGTATAATATTATACTTATTAATTTTTTGTTTATTTTTAGGAATGGCTCAGAGATTCCCAGAAATGCCTGAGACAGCTATGTTGTCTGTGTTCATGACTCAGCTTTTGACATGAATGCAGCCATCCCTAAATGCAAGTTTGTTTACGAGTCTCTGCTCTGTGCTGATCACCTTTTGAACATGGTTGCGGAAGGTGCAACTAAAGAAGCTAAGTCAGTTGAAGGTTTTGATCTGAAATCAGCCAAAAAGCCACAAAATTGTCATCTCAATGCCAAAAGTCCTCTTTGTTACACCAGCGAATCAAGAAGGAGGTTCAAAACATGTTAGATGACAGCGACACAGTTGACAAGGCGGAATTATAGTATATCAAAATCATCTCACCTGTCAAAACCCGCTGGAACTCCACATTAATTATGATTGATAGTATTTTAAGGATGAGAAGACCTTTGAGCTCAATCAAGGACAATCCAGGTTCTGACCCTAACAAACTTGTACTCGCTATTCTCAGTGAGGATGAGTTTGACCTCTTTGACGAAAATCTCGGACATTTCAGAAAGCCTCTCAACTGACAAGAAAGTCTCAATTCACAGAGTTATCTCTCATCTGTATAGATTGATATACTGACTTCTGCAAGCTATTTGTGGTGGCCTGTCTCCTACTGCTGAGATGTTTTTCCGAAAACTAGTCAAAGTCATTGATTTCTGGTTTCTTGAATCTGAAGCAATCAACTTTTACTATTTAGTCGGCAACTTGCAGAATCCTCTTTACAAGAGTAAGGCTTTGAAAATGATTGGTAGATTTGATGAGGCCTATGACGCTCTTATTACACAATTTCAGAATCGTCAAGAATGGATCCACGCAACAGAAGAGACTAAAGCCCGGAAACTAAAAGCGGCAAGATCTCAAAGGTTCTCAACCTCATGACGACCCTTTCTTTGATTTGGCTAGTGAAATCCTAGTTAGAGTTACTTCCAACCCAGCTGCTAAGTCCTCCATTACTATTGCATGGGAAATGTACCTCAAGGTACCTGCAGTCACTGGATTGGATATTTTGGGCTTCTGGAGGACCAAAAAACACAAGTTTCAATTTGTTGGCAGAATCTGCAAGAAGATGGCTTTGTATGCCTGCACTTACTGCTTCATCATAAAGAGCTTTTAGTGTTGGAGGTACTAAAGTCTCCTACCAACGAACCAAGTTGCAGCCAGAAAAATTGGAAAAACTCTTGTACATCCAGCAAAACTATGGCACAGTCATGATCAAGAAATGGTTGCTGACTTCTGCTAAAGAACAATCTAATGAAGCTGCTGCCCTTTAAGGACCTCCCTCTCTGTCTACTGCTACCTCTCGTGCCTGTACTCCAAATGTGGTTGAATTTTTTTATGAATTTAAAAGGCACCTATGGTATTTTTCAGAATGCTTGATTGACTTGACTTTTTTCGACCCCTGCGTTAATGTTCATGCAAAATGCGTCGTGGTTCAGAATCTTAAATGTACCAAAAAAAAGTCACGAAAGATAATTGAAGACAAAACATTCTAATTAAAAAACCCATTGGAATCATACGTTACAAGCTGAACATCTTATCTTCTTTACCTTCTCATCAACAACGGAGCAGAAAAGGCTAAGGTTTTTCTCTCAATGCCATCCGTACTTTGGCAAATGGATCCAATTTATTTTCAGTTCAGGGAAAATGCCATGCAAATGAAAGTAGTTAATGACTACGCGGAGAGAGGGGTTGCTTCAATCTAGATCTTCAACTCTTCGATAAGCAATACCTTTTGCAGGTTTTCAGCACTCAACGGACAGTCTTTCCAGAGCCATCAAAGCGTCTGTTGAAAAAAGTCTCTAAATAAACAATACCTTACATTACAATTTATGATCTTTTCAGTGCTATGTTCGTTCAAACATTATAATGTTACTTTAACAATATGTTCTACTTATTTTCTTTGAGGCACATCATAAAGCTCAATACCATTTTTATCTATTGATTGCAGAGCACAGAACAACAGAACTCAGAATATTGTCTTTTTTGAACGATTTACAGCAGAAACTCAAACCTCATTAGTGAGAGTGCGAACATTTGATAATGAGATTGGTTTCCACTCTCAGATGGGAAAGAACAACTTGAAAAATTTCAATGAACCCTCTCCCACATAAGAACCAATACCCTTTGCCGCATCGTGTGAGAATTTCAGCCGTGAACCTCCTCCTGAATATTTCTCGCAACGTTTACTTATTACTGTTTCTAAACTTAACAATAAATATACTCGTAACAGATGTTTAATAACGAAATACTTAGTGTTGTTAATACATTATTTTTAATCATGTAAAAACTATAACTAGTTGTCTGAAATACATTTAAAAAATTCATAAAATCTGTTCTCCGTTTATCAACCTTAACAATACAACATTTCTCAACTTGAATTTTTAAGGGAATAAAATAATATTTTGTTACAGATTCGGTGATGAACACATCACCGACAGATTTTAATGTTCATTAATCTTAGTTCTTTTTTAGCCGGCTTGTGAGCTAAGCGTAGTTGGTCTAAATCAATACTTTTTAAAGAAGTCATACAATGTGGATTGAAAAACAAAACACTGGAAATGCTATTACCTACGGCAACTCAAAAAATATGTAAATCTAGTAATAAGACATTTAATTATTTCTTAATACTAAAACATTAGATTACAAATTTGAAGTATGTAATTTATGATAAATGTATCATAGATGGCTAAGATATTTACTAAAAAAAAAAAAAGTCTCTTTCATGAGTCCAAAAGATTTAAGTTTTTAATTTGGGCTTGAATTTGTTGAAAAATAGGTAACGGTAACTGTAGTTTGATTTTTGTTTTTTTTTTAATTTGCAATGTTGTGTCATCCTAATATATATGACGTGGCTTTAAAATTATTTGGTGCCTAAAGATTCTTTTAAAACTTGTTTAAAGTACCATACAATTACACCAACTTTTTTACTGTATTTATACATTTATTAAGGTAAACGTTCATAATTTTTTTATTGCGCTCTGAATAATGTAAAACCAGGAGTAATTCTAAGTTAAAACTATACTTTGTTATGTAAACTGTTAGGTATAAATGAACTATTAACTTTTTTCAGGCAGCAAATTTTATTGTTCAATTAAGATATATCTTTTTAAAAAGTATATGTTTAACAAGTATATATTCTAAGTTTATATACTTATTACTTTTTTCTTTTTTTTTGTTTTTTATTCTTTCTTATTCAGTCAGTAGTACATTTTTATCTCAATGTTTATCTTCGTGTTACTAAATTTTTTTTGTAACCTTTTATGAAAGTTAGTCAAACAACTTTTCTTGATACAACATCTATCTGTAGGGAAGGATAGGTAGGAGTGAGCCACGGGTTGGATTGAATATTTGATCTCATAGCTAAAAGTCAGCTTTCTATTAGATGTCGGCGCGGATAACTGTGTTAACGGTCTATTTAACTTTTCCGCGCAAAAGTAAAATTTCAGTACTTTTTGAAATTTGTTTAAAAAACATGTTGGCTTTTCTTTCGGGACATCCATAATTTTAATGCATAAACCACGTACTTATTTTACATTTAACATTTTAATTCAGCTGCACACTTGGGGAGAAATGAGCCATTTATTCTCGGGCAGGACTGAACTGCGGCAAAGTTGCTTTCAGTAAAGTTTACGTTAAAAAAGTTTGTCTTCAGCGTAAAAATCTTACCAAATTTAATTTTTAATATTTCTATATGAACCTCGTGTGCAACTTTAAAGATTTATTTTCGCTTCGTGTTACAATGCCTCGAGTGCATAGAACAATTACTTAAAAAGCAAAAACTTCCGGAAAAATTATGAAAGAGGCTTAAAATTTATTAAAAAGAAAAAAAGTATTAGAAAAACTGAAATGACTTTTAAAATCCCATATACAATGCTTTGTCGTTATCGGAAAAATATTTTGGTCGATGAAAATTTAAGACTCAAACCAAACGATTTCTTTACATATATTTACATATATACAATTCAGCTGCTTGTTTATATATAATTATACTACTTTTGAACATCTTAACCCAGCAAACATGTCAGCGTTGATTCAACGTTGAAAACCGGTCGCAAAAGATGTTGCGGAAACGTTGACAAAGTAACCGATTTTGCAAAGATATGTAACGTTGTTAAAGTCACGTTGATTAAATGTTGTTGCGTAACGTTGAAAAAACGTTACTAAAAGACGTTACAAAAATGTCGCAACTAAACGTTGAAAAAATGTTACTACAAAAGCGTTGCATAAACGTCGCAACATAACGTTGAAAAAACGTTATTAAAAAAGCGTTGCTTAAACGTTGTTAAAGCAGTCGATTTTGCAAGGATTTGTAACGTTGATCGTAAAACGTCGATTTAACGTTACTCTAAGACGTCGAATAAAGGTTGAAATATAACGTTGAATCAACGCTTATATATATATATATATATATATATATATATATATATATATATATATATATATATATATATATATATATATATATATATATATATATATATATCTTGAAATGGCAAATAAATATATATATCTTGAATTGGCAAATAAAACAAAATTGTTTGTTGTACTCTACACTTGCAATATTTCCAAAATCGATTTTTAATACAACAGTAATATAGAATGATAAATATAAAAAAAGCCTAAAATATACAATTCATAGATATATATAAAAATATAAATACTTTTTTAAAGATTTATATGTGTGAGTGTCTGTATATATTTATACAATATATAAAAATACATTTTACAGGACATCGTATCGATAAGCCAGGATATCATTGAGATACAGAATCTAAACCAAAAAATAAAACTTTTATCATTAGTGGTCTGAGAGCTAATGTAAAAAAAAAATTATAATGAATTAGTATGATTATTAATAAATTTATAAAGTAAAAACGAATATATATATATATATATATATATATATATATATATATATATATATATATATATATATATATATATATATATATATATATATAACAAACTTTTACTATCATCAGTTTCTCTGAAGCAATCTAATTAGCTGACTGTAGTTGCTTAAATTTGAAAAGCTTGAATAAAACAATTTATAATACAATGAAAGATTAAACAAATAAACATATATTTAAGAAAAAGCGCTTTACACAAGACACAAACAAAATCATATCACATATCCTAAAATGTCATTAAAAAACTCTAAACTTCCGATTACTGCTTTCTAGAAAAATTTATTGGCAAATCTTTCAGAATTGATTTTACAGCTTCATAAATCCCTGCTTCAGCTGGGTATCTTTTTGAGACACTCTTTAAAATATAAAATTCAAACTTAAATGCTATTAGTAAAAATCTGCATACTTAAAAAGTTTAAACAAAACATATTACCAACTCAAACACGATACAATTTTGTCTTTGAAAAAGCAAACTTTTGTTTGGTTTTGTTCATGGAATTGATTTGTCCCTTCATGTTTAACAAACAGCGCAACTCAATCGTTAACAGTCTAAAAAGTTAGTAATTATTTGAATCAATATTTACAATATTGTACAATGCAACATTCATGCTACAAGAAAGAAAGCATATAATGATATGCTTAAAAAAGCGTATAATTATATTTAATATAATAAATATATTTCGCAAACACTTTTTAAATAATCCAATGAAAACCATTGCCATTTTTGCTTGGAAAGGTGTAGAAAATTGACCTACCGCTAAATAACACATTTTACGTTATCTTTTAAGTTAACTCCACCAATTTTCGCTATTTGCGATACCTGCTTTCAAAAAAATCTTTAATCAATGCTTAAATAATTATATAAAATAAGGCAATCTTTTATAAAATCCCTTATATTTTTAAACAAATTAAAAAACATTGAAACTTGAAAAAACAAAAAGTATGTATAGAATGACAAATTATAATAAATAAAATAAAATTATATTCTTTAATCAACTTTTCAGTTAATAATATAAATGAATTTACCATGACAATATAAAGAAAAAATTCAAACTAGCAATAGCAACAGGGTAACTTACCCATTTAGAAAAAATGACACTGTCATTTAATGTAGTATCTAGCTCAATAAGTTGTTCTATTGAACTCAATGCACTTGTTTGCAGATCTTCGCATATATCTGAAGAAACATTTTGAAGATCCTTTACCATATTTTCAATTTCTAAAAGTTGTTTGAAAACCTTTTTCTGAAATTCTAAAAAAAAAAAATGCAATTTATTAAGCATGTATGTACATTTTTTTTTTAAATACATACAACTCTTTTTTTTTTTATTCTTTACCATATAAAAAACAAAGAAAAGACAAATCCAAAAAGAAACACAATTATTCACAAAGATAATTACTCACATTCTTCTTCAGATTCCTCATTCCAGAGTCATGAAACTAAATCCTTCACATGCTTCTTTATCTATTAATAATTATTTAGTAAAATAAATATAAACCATAAATGTAAAAACTAAAATGTAGAATAAGTGTAAACAGATTACAATATATATCTAGGCAATAATAATAAAATAAACAGACTCAAAATATTACTTATCCCAAATTAGAAAGAAAAAAGTTTATTTGATATTGCACTTTACTATTAATATAAAACATTAATAATAGTTTTTTTTATTCCTATTTAACAATTAATATAGCAATGAATACAGTAAAAATAACCAACTATCTTTTACCCAACAAGATGGAACAACTGCCTCTGTTTCAATCTTATTTTCAAAATAAACAACTTAAGCCCAAGATTGTGAAGCCATTATAATAGATTATCTAAATGGATATCTTTATATATATATATATATATATATATATATATATATATATATATATATATATATATATATATATATATATATATATATATATATATATATATATATATATATATATATATATAATTTATGTGTATATATACAAATAGCTGTCATCAGTGGCGTACCTAGGGTAAATAGCGCCTGGGGCAAACACCGATCTCGCGCCCCTCTTCCCCCACATAAAGTGCTTAATTACAATTTTTTAATAAATGATGACACAAACTTTATTTTATATAATATATTTATTTTATATGATATATTATTTCTTAATTTATTTTATATAATTCTCGCTTATTGTATCGCAACCAAGTCTCTTTTGCGCCCCTTTCAGGCTGGCGCCCATGGCACGTCCCCTGCCTGCCCTACCCTAGATACGCCACTAGCTGTCATGTTTTGAAAATGTTTGAGGCAGAATTTTCTTTTAATAGTTTACTACTCCAACAACTAATTTAAAAATGTCCAAAGTTTGCTACTGACTGAGCTGAAATTCATTTTGTATAGATATTTATATACATTTATGTGAAATTTTAAAAAAAGCATGAATATATAATACAGACATACAAACACACAATGTGTCTTTAAAGTTAAGTCTGTTAACAGACTAAATTTAGTCTGACTTATTATATTTTATAAGCTTTGATATTACTTTGTACATCTGAACATTACTAAAATAAAGTACTATTTATAACTAAGAAATAACTTTTTTTAAAAAGTTGAGCATTTTATTAAAATGGTCAACTTAAAATAAAATAAAAATATAGACAAAAATAACCTGAATAAATAGAATTTACCCTGAGATTTATGTATATTATATACACTTTGATATAAAATCTAAAAGTTTTAAATTAGTCGCATTAAAAATAGGTTATAAAATATAACTTTAAAATATTTTTTATACCATCTGCATGCATTCTATTAAGTTTTCCTTGCCTTTCCACTACGGCAAATTATTTTAGTAATGGCTACATCAATGAGACAAAAATTGTCAATGTGCTACTTCCTCAACGTTGCGAAAGCAACGTTTTATTAACGTTGGCAAAAAAACACTTTTTCAACGTTTTTTAATAACCACATTTTCAACGTTGGTATATGTAACGTTGAATAAACGTTGTTTTATAGATAGCTTAAATACGTTGAAAAAGCAGCTAATGTGTAACGTTGATAAACCTTAAACTTTGGGACGTTTTTACTGTGATTATTTGCGTACTTTTATTCAACGTTGAATAAACGCGATTTTTTGAGAAGATAATATACGTTGAAATTTAAACGCTTTTTCAACGTTGAAAATGTAACGTTTAAAAAGCGGTTTATTTTTAACATTGATAAAGCATAAATTTTGAAACGTTTTTAAAGTGGCTAATTGCGTAAAGTGATTCCACGTTGAATAAACGTTTTATTTTGAGAAGCTAAATTACGTTACAATTTCAACGCTTATTCAACGTTTCAATTTACCGCGATTTAGTATACAAAAACGGACATTGATTCAACGTTGAAAAGACGTTGTTTTTGTCACTGTAACGCTTTTTCTACGCTGCGACCGGTTTTCAACGTTGATTCAACGCTGACATGTTTGCTGGGAATATTTGCAAACTATTTTTTGCCATTGCAGTTGTTTGTTTGATAGTACATACACAGTAAGTAACGCAGAATGTGACCCAACTTTATTTCTTGTAGTTTACACCTTTTGTTTATTTCATTAAATAAACTTACAATGGTGTTGAAATTTATTGTCACATTGTTAGTTATGGTTTAATCCTTAATGACAAAGTGTTTGTTACTTATCTAATTTTCAATGAATTAATTCAGGCAAGACCTTACTTTAACTTGCTGGTAAATGAAGCTAATAGCTCACTCCTACCATTTGCATGGTTCACTCCTATCTGTTTCTAAGCTCAAAATCTGCCAGCAATTGTCTAACAATACAGTTGTCCCCTAAATATTAGAGTTAACCTAAAAAACAATGTTTGAGTTTTGATTTGAACTTAAGATGTTGGTTTAGTATATTCTAATTTTTGGGAAACGTAAAACACTTTCAGTTTACAGCATCAGCTGTTTAAATCAACAACAACTAATATCAAAAAGCCTGGTTAAAAACAACTGTAGGTTTATCCTAACTGCTGCCTGTTTGAAAAGTCATCTATATCACATGGTATCAATATATTTCAATTGTTGTTTTTTTACTCTTGATGCATTATTTCGATTGTACAAACTTAGTGTGGTAATTTTGCTAAAGGACAAACTGTGATTTGAATAAAAAGGAAATTCTCAAAGTTATCAAGAATTTGTGAATTATCCTCCAATACTAATGGTTTAGTGTGTGATAACAACAGCAAGACCTAATTAGTTTGAGGTTTTTTGGAAGGACTTTAAGATAAACGCTGCATACATAATTGAAGTTTTAGAGGTTAATGTTAAATTATACGTTAATTTAGGTGGTTATGCAATACTTCAGTAGAATGAGCATCATGTCTTACGGGAAAAGTTGACAATAGTAGGAGTAGAAATTCTACACATTTGGCCTTCGAGCTCGCCAGATTTTAATGCTATCGAATACTACTGGATCATAAGCACAAAGTTGCAGTCCACCACTCAACCTCTGAAATGGACTTGAAAAAGCATTTGACAACAGAGTTTCGAGAACAGAGTTTCGAGAACAGAGTTTCGAGAACAGAGTTTCGAGAACAGAGTTTCGAGAACAGAGTTTCGAGAACAGAGTTTCGAGAACAGAGTTTCGAGAACAGAGTTTCGAGAACAGAGTTTCGAGAACAGAGTTTCGAGAACAGAGTTTCGAGAACAGAGTTTCGAGAACAGAGTTTCGAGAACAGAGTTTCGAGAACAGAGTTTCGAGAACAGAGTTTCGAGAACAGAGTTTCGAGAACAGAGTTTCGAGAACAGAGTTTCGAGAACAGAGTTTCGAGAACAGAGTTTCGAGAACAGAGTTTCGAGAACAGAGTTTCGAGAACAGAGTTTCGAGAACAGAGTTTCGAGAACAGAGTTTCGAGAACAGAGTTTCGAGAACAGAGTTTCGAGAACAGAGTTTCGAGAACAGAGTTTCGAGAACAGAGTTTCGAGAACAGAGTTTCGAGAACAGAGTTTCGAGAACAGAGTTTCGAGAACAGAGTTTCGAGAACAGAGTTTCGAGAACAGAGTTTCGAGAACAGAGTTTCGAGAACAGAGTTTCGAGAACAGAGTTTCGAGAACAGAGTTTCGAGAACAGAGTTTCGAGAACAGAGTTTCGAGAACAGAGTTTCGAGAACAGAGTTTCGAGAACAGAGTTTCGAGAACAGAGTTTCGAGAACAGAGTTTCGAGAACAGAGTTTCGAGAACAGAGTTTCGAGAACAGAGTTTCGACAACAGAGTTTCGACAACAGAGTTTCGACAACAGAGTTTCGACAACAGAGTTTCGAGAACAGAGTTTCGAGAACAGAGTTTCGAGAACAGAGTTTCGAGAACAGAGTTTCGAGAACAGAGTTTCGAGAACAGAGTTTCGAGAACAGAGTTTCGAGAACAGAGTTTCGAGAACAGAGTTTCGAGAACAGAGTTTCGAGAACAGAGTTTCGAGAACAGAGTTTCGAGAACAGAGTTTCGAGAACAGAGTTTCGAGAACAGAGTTTCGAGAACAGAGTTTCGAGAACAGAGTTTCGAGAACAGAGTTTCGAGAACAGAGTTTCGAGAACAGAGTTTCGAGAACAGAGTTTCGACAACACAGTTTCGAGAACAGAGTTTCGAGAACAGAGTTTCGAGAACAGAGTTTCGACAACAGAGTTTCGAGAACAGAGTTTCGAGAACAGAGTTTCGAGAACAGAGTTTCGAGAACAGAGTTTCGACAACAGAGTTTCGAGAACAGAGTTTCGAGAACAGAGTTTCGAGAACAGAGTTTCGAGAACAGAGTTTCGACAACAGAGTTTCGAGAACAGAGTTTCGACAACAGAGTTTCGACAACAGAGTTTCGACAACAGAGTTTCGACAACAGAGAAATCTAAAGTAGTGCTGAGCACAAAATCCGGATCAATCCATATCCGGATTACCAATCCGGATTGATCCGGATTGAAACAAAAGTAACAACCCGTTTAATCCGGATTAAAATACCAAATCCGGATTATGATATAAATCCGGTTTATTCAAAAAAAAAAATACTTGGAAAAATTAAATATTAAATTTAAAAAACTCAACACTAATATAAACATTTGGTGAAAATTTATTTTTTTTCAATTTGTTACTAGTTGTAGGATAGAACTTGGGAGTTGGGTTTGGGACCTCCTAATAATTTTGATCAAAAACCCATGTTATATATTATCTATATTACAAGATGGGACATACATATACTTTTTAAAAATAACTTGAGAAAATGAAAAAAATATATTAATTGATTAGAAAAATCAATAAAATAAACTTTAACACCTTTGACTTTTTATTTTAAAACCACATGAGGTTAGATTTGGCTATGAATTGCATACAAATACGCACATAACATCTCCTTTTTTTATTACTAAAAATAGTAAATACCTACTTGCTACTTTCTAATTCCTAGTTCCTACCTCATAGGTGGGTATCTAATAATAATTGTGAAAAACTCGAAAACCCTGGTGTATTTGCTATTAGGGGTCTTATATTGAGTCGATTGTCAATACATCTGAGATCGTAATTCGAATTATTTAGGTTGATACTTGATAATAATGAAAAAATAGCTGAATATCTCAAAAACAATGAAGCCGGATTGGATTCGAAATCCGAATCAACGGATTGAATCCGAAATCCGAATCGACGGATTGGATCCGTGAATTCGGATAAAACGGATTGATCCGAAATTCGGATTAAATAATTGTAATCCGTAATCCGGATTGGTCAAAATAATGCTCAGCACTAATCTAAAGGTTAATGCATAAACCTTGAGCAGTGTGCCATTGTATATCGCCGCTGTTTTAAAAAACAAAGAATTTCCGACAAAATGTTAAACATGTATGTATTGTCATGAAAAATTACCATCCTAACAATGTAAAGTCAAAGAAATACGAAAGAGTAATTGCAGTTATTTATTTTGACTGTGTAAAATGTTGTTGTACAATAACAGCATGATAATTTTACAAAAAGCGCTTTTCATGGATGTTCTAACATAATTTCGCGTTCGATTTACACTTGCTCATATTCTACCGAAATCACTCAAATACTGATGTAAAAAAATCCACATAAACTATAGTTTTAAGATTTTCAGTTAAAAGATACAAGGAAACTACGACAATTTCTTCTTAGACCTTACGTTATTGCTTCCGAGCAGTGCAAATTTACAGCTTCTATGTGAAAAAGCTTTTAGATTGCCAAGAAGTTATACTTTGTAAAAGTCAAATTTTTCTTGCAATAGTCTGTATATTTTGCTTTTTGTCAGTCCTGAATTGGTCTGTATTTTTTTAATAGCCAACGGGATATTCTGTCTGTACTCTTCATTGTAAACAGGATCAAATAGTTCAATGAAAGCTTGATTCATCGTTCAAAGCAGTCGTTGACCGCACATAATCAGCTAACAAAATAAAAAAAGTTTTAAGTTGGTTAGCAAGCTTCAGAAAAATCCATGGCAGTTCAGTAAATATCTATATTTTTCCTTATTTAAAAACTTGGCTGAAAAAAACTATGAATTCTTGCGGACCAGTGTGACGAACAAGATTGTTTCATTTGTGTTATGTTCAGATTTTTCTTGAAATAAAGCATTTCATTAGGCTCAAAGAGTGAAGGAATATGTTGAGATCGCAGAATATTTGTAACTTTCTCCTTTTTATATTTCAACACTCTTGATCTGTGAGAAAAATTAGAACCAAGGTATGATACAAATCCTGCGTAAGTCTCTCCATTAAATTCTTTGGTCCTTTAAACTCTCTAGTACTTATTGAGCTCCTAGATTATAAGATTTTGCACATGTTCAATACTTAATCATCTGCCAGTATTTTTTAATGTTTTGAAAAGTAAAAAACGCATCATATTTTTGGAAAGACCTGTAAGGCTAAGGTTGCCCAAGTCGTACCCTCTAAGAAAAAACATGCATAACAACTGAGTATTTAGCAAGTATGTAAAATCTGTATTTGGTATTCGATTCTAGCGTAAATATATCTTTTATTCATGAAAATAACTCTGAAAAAAATTTGTGTTGTCATATAAGTTTATTAAGATTTCAAAAACATTGCTTGGGTACGACTTACAAAACTAGTGTCCTGAGTGGCAAATCCTACGGCCTAAGTCATACTTTTCAAAATATACAACTATTAGGTTTTTATTTAGAATGAATTATTTAGAATGCTCATTTGATTAAGAATTAAAATTCAATAACAAAACAAAACAAAAAAAAGAATTCAATAATGAATTAATTTCTCTCTTCTTAGTACAGGCATCACACACATAATTCTTTGTTTTATTGTTAACTTCTGGGCATAGATCATGTACCCATAACTTACATTTCAGGTATTGAATCATATTTTCCTTTCGATCTTCTGCACAAAGACAACAAAACCAATATTCTATGTCTATAGTTGGATTGCCTTTCTTTTTTCTTGCATTTTTCTTTCTCTACATTGCATTTTTTACATTTCCTTTATTCACACTTGACGTTTTTCCGCCTACTGGAGTTATGCTTGTACAACTTCTCTTTATTATATTTGGAACTAGATGTAAAAAATTTAACTGTTATTTTATTTGGTTTGAAGTTGAAGGGCTTGTTATAAGATCCACAGTTGCTTCCTCTTCTTGGGTTTCTTGTGTTGTGTCATGTGCTAGAGGAGTTTCATTACGTATAACATGGTTTACAGTTGTGCGCAATGAATCTTTAGTCATTAAATCTTCCATTAGACGGCAAAAATCTTCATCTTGAAATTCATGTGTCTTGCATGGCCAAACAACAGTAGGTTCATGGTCATTTGAAGTAATATCCTTAAGAAGAGATTTTGTGTACGCAATCCACAATAGCTATGACTGTACTTTGTTTAGTTTTGTTGCTTGGATTATTTCTTAACCAAGAAGATAAAGCTTAGTTATTATTGGAAATTAGAGATTTGAAAAAAGATTTGTTGGAGGTTGAGAGGTTGGAGACGATGCGCTGTGTTTGCAGGAAAAGATAATAATGCTATACTCACAAGTAGATCAATATCTTCGATATTTTTTGTATGCGTTGAGTGCCTAAACAAAAGAATTGGTAATTGTTTTTTGACTTTTTTTCCAACATGATATATTTGATGAAATGCTTTTAACCATTCAATAAAAACTCTAATGTTACACATCCGGTCTTAGAACATCCAAAAACAGTTCCCGGTTGGGCTTTTTTTTTAAAGCAATTGTTCATCCATGCACGTTTAAATATTTTCACATGCAGCATGAAACCATTTGTAATTGCCCCAACCTGATGCTTGCCTTTTTAACAGCTACTGTAAATAGTAATGTACGGTGGATAACCTTGCTTCATCAATCTAATAAATCTGGTTTGCAATTAAACTATATTCGTCTAATATAAATTCATATTTATCAAAGAATTTACAACCTATTTCTTTATTGAAAGCTTTTGTCCAGGCCATTAATGTTGCCTCTTGAGTACGTAGACTAAGGAAGGATTATCGTTCATAAATTTATAGTACCACTTCTTCTCCGCAATTTCTTTTCCTCTCTGATAAAATACATTTATCATCATAAAGTAAATGATGTCACCATATCCTCCATCTATCTAGGGTTTCTTTAGAGCAACAAAGATGCAGTTTTAAGGATATGCTTCTTTTTTACATGATACAATAATTTGATCTCGAGAATTGCGTACAATACAGATTTCGATGTTGGTATTTTTGTCAAACAGAAATCTGCATTACTAAAATTAAATTTAGATCAAAGTATAAATGAAAATGCTTATAAACGTATAATTGCTTTACCATCATTTTCATTTTTACAAAACTACATACTGAAGTGTAATATTCTTTACAAAGATTTGACCACTTAAAATCACGTTTCTCGAAGAATAAATTTAATCTTAATCCTACCTGAAAACTACGAAAATTTCTTATTCATTTATTACGAGCCATGTTACAAAAAGCTTTTGTAAGACTTTTTTCCTCTTCAAAAAAAAAGCAAACCTAAATATTGATTTTGTCATGGTAATATGTATACTTTTAAATTCTGCTTTCGATACAGTACTTACAAGTTTTTAAACTAAACTTATCTTACTTTAAAAAGTAATCTTAAAAGGCAAATATTTTTTTCATGCTTTTGTGAAGAGCTAAACTTCGTCAGTAAAACTTTAAAAATCAACTTGTTTAAGTTTTATTGACAGTAAACTGTTTTGAGATGACGCTTTATTAATCGATGCTTGTTTATTTTTGTTTTTTATAACTTATAGTAAGTATAAGATATTAAATAGATATATAAAATTAACTTCAAAAAGCATCAAAAATAAATCATATTTTGACCTCAGGTCTAGGAAAACATAGAGCAAGCAAACAAGAGAATATAAAAACGTGCAAAAAAATCCAAAGCAATATTTTATTTTATTTTTGTCTTTTTTTTTGTGGTGAGGAGGATGGCTTTTTTATTCAATTGAGAGAGAAATCGTTAAATTCAAATATTAATCAATATCTACTAAGCTAGTACATTAAGGGGATTTATCCTGGTCTATTTAATGCACATTTTAACACCACTAATAAAATAAGAGTAATTTGAAGCGTATAGAAAAAAATTTCGGATTTAGCTCAAGTTTAAAAAAAAATTAGCTACTTTCTATATCTGCTTTTTGTCTGTTCTTGTCTCTTTTTAGTATCATTTGTAAAAATAACGCAGCTTTTAACTTTGAAATCAAACTGGTGTTTTACTAATGTGTCAACAATACCAGGTGGTTGGGATTCAACAAAAAAACAATTTTTTTTTTAAAATATGGCGCATCCTAATGCAGATGATCCTAAGTACAATGGCTGGTCAAAAATTTTGGTAAGTTATCTCCATTTAAACGTAGCCTCACTAACTTATTATATTTACGACTTTAAAATGTCAGTGCTAACATTACTTTAATAAATGCTATTGCATCTGTTGACAATTTCTCTGATATTATCTGGATTACTGAAAGTAACGTGTATAATTGAGATATACAAATAATGTTGAATTAAATGGATTTAATGCTGTTCCCACAAAACTGAAGCCAACAAGGATAGTATTTTGATTTATCTTAATTCAAACTTAAACTTTAACATTAGAACTGACTTATCTATTGAAGCTGTATATACTGAAGTTACAAGTTCTAAAAAGATGCAATTAAATATTGGTTGTTGATAATGTCATCAATGTTGTCATCTGAATTCTTTGATCACTACTTTAATTGTCTTCCTGGAAAAGTTACCGTAGAAAAAAATTATTCTAAAAGAAGATTTCAATTTCGCCCGACTTTTAAATCTGGCACTACTTGTCAACACGCTTAAATCACAACATATCCACGAGGTTTAACATTTTTTGAATCTTCATCTGAACCTTTCATTACAAATCGTTTTAAAAGCTGTAAAAACGCGTTTTAAAAGCTATAAAAGTGTTTTAAAAGCTATAAAAGTGTTTTAAAAGCTATAAAAGTGTTTTAAAGGCTGTAGAATGGAAAAATTCTGTTGAGTTACTAAGCCACCAGTCATAGAAGCTAACCATAACTAATTTTAGTTAACGAAAGGATTTCTTAAGTCAATAACAGTTAAATAACGCGTTATAGAAAAATTTTACTATGTATAGAATTTAAACCACATCAAAATAGTATAAACAATCTTTTTAAGTTTAGCAAAAAGAAATATTACACAAAAGTTTTATCGTAATGTAAATACCATAGAAAACAGTTGGAAGCATCTGAAGTTTTGATAAATCATCACATCAAAGTTATAAGTTTCTTCCTGGCAATTTGAAAAAAAGAAGCAAGGTAAAAATATGGCCAAGATTATTTAGCAAAAACCATCTATCAAATACTCCTGCAAAATTCGGCATTGTTAGTTGATTTATTGTCAAAGCTCTTACTGTAGAACAGGGTATTTAATATTAATAGATATATAAAATCCTTCAATTATTGTATAAATAAAAGTTTGTACTTAGAGGTTCCGTCGGCTGGTGCAACCCATTCACTTAACTTTGTTTTTTTAAAGATGGACGATTGCAAAAAGCTAAGTTTTATGCTTCTAGAAGTTTTATTATGAACTCATCAAGAGTTTTGAAATGACATCATCTAATTTTAAAGTGATGAAACTTATCACCCTATTTACGCTAATAATTAAAAATAGTGATTACTATTTCGTTCTTATGTAGTCAACACATTTTCAGTTTTCTATGAATTTAATATAGTCACTCGTTATGTAGCCATTTGTTGCAGAAGCCATGTTGCCTTTTTTAATTTTAAAATGTGCCTGTTGCTTTCACTGCATAGGATTAAACTACAAATACTTCTTGCAGCTTTTTTGTTTATTTTATATTTTTGTCTTTCCTGAAATGTGTTTTTTTATCATTTAATTTTGTCGGATGTTAACTTTGTGATATATTGTACAACAGATATTGTTCAATAAAGTCATAATAGGGTGTACAGAAATCTGTGGAGCTCCACAGATTTTTAACATTAATACTGAAACATTAAGGTTTGATTGCATACAATGATAGTTTTTACTATTTAAAATATAATTATTTGTTTGACAAGTATCAAGAGAACATCTTTTGAATATTTATAATATCAGTAAATGAAAGATTTTTAAATGTGTTTTTTAAGTTGGCTCAGCAATATTTTACTTAAGCGATTCGTTTTTAGCATTTATTTGGAAGTAAGCGTGTTTTAATATTGAAAAGAAATCTGTAAAAGTTGATGTTTACCAGATAAGTAAAGAATAATGGTTGAAATATTTTTGCCGTTTTTTAAAGTTTTTATATTTGCTTTGAATGTACCACTTAAAAACGTGCTAAAAACATAAAACCGTGAATGTGTTATCTATATCGTGCTGATGTGTATTAACCGTGACCGCGATGGAAATTTATCATAAACCGTTTTGAACAGTACGATATAAAACTAACTGAAAAGTTTTATACAAAGGTTGTTTTGAATAGGAAAATTCCGTTTACCCTGTCCTCACGGATCTTATCAATACTTAAGATTGAATTCATCGAAAAGATATTGCTCTTAAATAATTAATTTTCCTAATCGATTAAAAAAAATCTAATATATAACAAATACAAAATAATGTGATTAATAATTTATTCAATTGACTCCAATCGAAAAAACGCCTTTTTAACGAATTTTTTTTTTTTCTTAAATACAAGTTAGATAAAAAATAAAATAAAATTCTATTATTGTGGATTTGCGATTTTAATTGTTTGTATAAGTGCCATTTTTTAAAAACATTTTATTGCATGGTAGCTTAAAGGGGTAAACTTCTTTATGATGCAAATTTACAACTGTAAATACATATCTCCCAAGTATTCTATATTTACATGCAAGTGATGTGTAGGAATGCATTACATTAATGCATATAAAGTTATAGCTTCCCTGCGGGCAGACTAACATTTAATCAACCTTTAATTAAAGTTCGCCCGAAATTTTTAAATTTAATTTCGTTTTCATTTAGAACGTAAGTTATTCGAATGTTCCGTTTAAACCCTACCTAAACGTTAGTTTAAAACGCAATTTAAACTCCATCTAAGTGTTCGTTTTAAACGCCGTACGAATGTGACAAATGAAACGATCGTTTTATATTACTTGTCAGTATTTGGTATGAGTATAATACTCGTACTAAATGCTGAAAAGTAATAAGAAAACATCTGATTATACATTTATGCATTTAAAATTGTAATAGGACATGTCCAAATAAATTATTTTACAGGTTATATAAAACTTAACTAACTTAGCTTATTTAAAACATTGTGAATATAAATTGTAATAAAAACAACTCAAAAATCGTACTAAGTACTTAAAAGTAATCTAAAACGATCGTTGTCTAAACTTAGACAACGTTTAACTTTTCTTAACTTCGACGTCAAAAAAAGTTAAGCGTTGTCTAAATACGTATGAAGGAATTAAACGTCAAAAAATTTTTGTTTATTTAGTTTTAAGTTTGAAGAAAATACATATAAACTCATGAAAATTTAATAGTCATTATTGCCATCAAGATCGTCTTCATGGTAATCCTCGTCATTGTTTTTACTTAAATTGATCAATCCAACTTCTCCATCTTGCGATTTTGAAAAATGAGCATTTAAATGACTTTTTCCGGTTCCACATATACGGAAGGGAGGCATTCTAAGATGGGAACCAATGAATGAATGTATTTCCGATACTGTGGAGGTACAATCACGTTTCATTACACATTCTAAAAACAATCAAATCAGTATTAACGTTTACACTAAATGTTGGATTAAGGGTCCGAAGATTTTAGCAAGTGGATGCAAAAAAATTAATACAAAAAATCAACAGTGGTACAAGAGGAGCCGTGGATAGAGCACCAATAGATTAATAAAATCGTTTAAATTGCTTCCCTACTTTTATATTCTACTAATCTTTTTAGAAATATTTAAAAAATTTAATCAGATGGCGCTATTCTCTTTGAAAGCCCTATTCAATGTATGAAAGGTTTATATCATACCCTTCAAAAACTATTTTCATAGTTTTAATGGTGTTAAAGATTTGAAGTACATTAAAGAATAGAATTATAACCTGAATTTGATTTTAGTTAAAAAAAAAAAAAAAGTTAATAATTTACCAACAACAAATTGACATAAAGCAGTGTCTCTAAATGGAATCTTTTTAAGTGTGCCTTTTCCATCCATACTTAAATGCGACATAACAAAATTAGAAAAAAGTCATTTCAAGAGATTTTTTGAAATATCTTTTGTAGATGTTCCCCCAATTCATGAAAGAAGGTGAAACTACAAATAAATTATTAAAAAATGCATATTTTAATAGATATGGAATTCCAGTTAAGAATCAAAATATAAATTCTGCTTATTCAGTGAAAGTAAAACCTATTTTAGACATCAAAACAAACAGTCTTGAATAAAAATTTTAAAATCATTGTCAAATTTTAAATGACAGGATACTGAACTTGAAAAAGAAAATATGAGCTATTTACTAACTAAAGTTGTTTTATTTGCAAGTATTGCACACTGCTCCTCTAAATTTCTATACCCATATTTAAGTTCTGAATAGGTCCACCAATAACTTCCAGATGAACTTCACCACTTTCTATGTGCTCTGAACTTGGTGTACTCATCATTTCAATTGCTATTCTCAAATCTTTAATTTCATTTGCCAAATTTGCTAGCTGATAGAGAACTTTTCTCTGGAACTCTATTAAATACATTACATTATTCATATAAGAAAAGGATTTCTAAAAAACTACTTAAATTTTGGCACACTAGCTTAATCATTTTTTTAAATCTTAAGTTTTTTTTTTAAATTTATTTTAAAATGTATGTTGTAAAATATATGCTTAAAAAGTCCATATTTCATAGTTATAAGATCCAGAGATAATGGTAAAAGAAAGATTATAGCTTAAGCAACTGAATTGGTCACATCAAACAAAATTAAAAAACTTTTAAAGTTTGATAACTTACTTGCTTGATCCATTTCATTGATATGGGGTGCAGTTGCCATACAACTACTGTTTGTTTGAAAGTTTCTGTTTAATTTTAGAGGTGGTTGTGGAAATACAGATGGTTTAACTACAATATAAAAAACCATTAAATTACATAAAGTATGCAAAAAGAATTAAAAAAAAAAAAAAATTCATTTTTAAATAAGTAATATGTAAAAATACATTAATTATTTAAAAATAAGTAATATATAAAAAAACAAAAAGATACAAACACCAACTTAATATAAAAAAATAAGTATTACTTGGTTGATCCAGAATATTGTCTTTTAATATAGACGCTCTCTGCCTCAATAATGGAATCCTGGAATTAAGTTTTCTAGTTATCAGAAAAAGAGATTGTGAAAGTACTGATGCTAAAATATTTTACTTAATAAAGTATAAAATATTTTACAAAACCTTTTAAGAAAACAAACTGCATTTGCGAAAAGTTGTATATATGTTATATGTTTGTTATAAATATTCTTAGTATTCAGAGATGTAAAGACTGACACAACTGATCAACTTCAGAATCTTGTGGTACCACATCATCACTTTTTTTGTACAATAAATTACTTGGTTGCAATGTTTTGCTCCATTTTTACTATATTGTAAATAAATTGCAACTACATTAGATATGAAAATTAATTATAAATAATTGTTTTACTTAAAAACACTTAAATATACAATATTATTATAGTTATTTTTTATTATTGCCCATTCAAGTGACAAAAATTCATTATAAGGAATGCTTAAGAAAACTGCAACTTACTTAAAAAATTAGCGTTCGGCTTACGGTGATTTTATAATAGAACTTCATTTTTTAGTTATTGGCGCATTACTTTGCCTCGGTTATATTTTTATTCAACTAATAACAGAATATGGTTTTTGTGTGTGTGTGTGTGTTTGTGTGTAAATCATGTTTTGAATACTTTAAAAAAATCACCAATATTTTAAATAAAGTTTCCTTTTTCTAAAAAAACAACTTTTTAATGAATAAAAAAGTCAAATATACAAAATGCTCATAATCGTGAATCCCCCCCCCCCAACCTCTAAAACAGAAGAATATTTAGTACCTTTACTGCGTGCAAAAATAGAATATGAGCGTGTCATCATTTTTTAATGAAATTTGGCAGGCACATAGAAAATAGATATATAAAATTGATTCAAAGGTAAGAAAAAAAAACCCCATGATCCCTTCAATGTCAATTAACTCTCAGAACACCAATGAAGTTTTCAATAGCAATGAAATCACTAAAAACGGTAGTAACTGCAAAAAAAAAAAAAAAAAAAAATTGCAATAAACTTACAACTACTTTTAAAATATTATCTAAGTCAATATAAAATTCTAAAAAAAATGACGAGAAAAATCCATCCTTACGAAACCTACCTCGAGCACGCGGTGAAAAAATGGTTACAGATTTTATCTTTAAAATCGGTGTCGTAAATCGCAGATACGCACGTACCTACATAATGCCCGATGGATCGGGCAGCATGATTATTCAAGACCTCATATGAGATCTTGATTAAGCGTTTAAACGCTTCCTAAATATTCTGAATCCGTTTAGAATTGATTCCTAAACGCTCAGATTGATTTAAATGTCATTTTAACGCGATCTAAATCCATTTTAAATCAGTAAATCCCCGTAGGGCTATTACACAACTTGCATGCTCGGCCATGTACCACTTTTTGAATTGAAGGATCACGAAAAGTAAGTAAGTAAAGGAACTTAGCTACTCTAACGTTTGCTTTTGATGAAGCTCAAGATATTTAAAACCGTGAAAATGACAAAAAAACTTTAATACGTTACAAATACCGTATTTAAATTAACGATTATCATAAAGTTTGTTGACCGGTTCAATATAAAATTTCTATCATAAAAATGTTGCTTTAAAACTGATTAACCTCTTTACATCGGTCAGCAAGGAACTTATTAATACTTAAGATTGAATTCATATGACAGATAATGTCCTAAATAATTAATTTTTTTCAATCGAAAAAAAAAAAAAATGTATATATTACGAATTATATCAAATTGTCGGACACAACGCTTCAGGTTAAAAATGTTTTAATTGTTCGATAGGCTTTATTTTGCATTGCTCACTAAATTTAAAATATTATGATTGGCAACTTTTGACTATAAACTTTATTATTTAGTAATTATAGAGAAAAACTTCCATCATGATAATAGTGACTTTTTTTCTCATCTTTTGGAGTCACTTTCAAGGTAAGATTTAATTACGGTTTATGCGATTATACTGATCATACATACAGTTTGATCTCACATTCTTTGAAGTCTTTTTTTTTTTTAAATCTATTTAAAACTTTTTATACTTCTATCAAAAATTATTTTGTAGATTTAAAAAAAAGATCATCTAATGCTAATTTAGTTATTAAATTAAAAATCATAATGAGAGTAAAGGATCTTTGAAACAAATGAAAATAAAACTGATTAATAAAATTTTATATTTAGTTTTGTGCTCAAACTTACGCTCTTGATGCAAATTTAATTACGCCAATTTTCTTTTATTTGATTTTTAAACATTTTGAAAGTTTTAAGTTTTAATTTAATTATTTAGAGAAAAGTATATTAAATTACTTTCAAATAACAATTTTTCGGGGATACTTTACTTCAAAATTAAACTTAATTTTAAAAGAGATGTTTTTCATTTTAAATAAAAGTAAATTTCCATATAAAACAAAGGAATTTCATTTTAAAGTTAAAAAAAAATTAATTTTAAACTAAAATAAAATTGGTTATTATTTTAAATAGTTACATTTTTGCACTAATATGATTTTAGTTTTAATATAGAATAAAATCAGTTTTGGATTTAGTTTTAAATTCTGTCATGAACGTGGTGCTAATGAGTGATGAAAAATGGTTTGTTGATATTCTTTTTTGTAAACATTCTTTGCAGTTTGGCAAATGAGTTATTTATCCGAATATTGAAGTTGTTAGTTTCAACAAATATCATGTACATTTACTTCCACGAGTTACATTTGTCAAGAACCTTTCCTAATTTTTACAGCATTAGATTTTGTCTTGCCATTTTTTATAAGCAATGTGACTAACTTTACTTTGATTCTCTCTTTCAAAAATACCACGACGTGATATTCTTTTTACTCAATGTGCCTGCTATCAAAAAACTAAATAAATAGATAGGTTTATTTAATTTTGAAATGTAAAGCGCTGAAAACGATTATGTGAAATACCAGAATAATACCATTTTTTTAAATTGTGGCTGTTTCAAAATGGTTTCGTCACTTTTTTTGAAAAAACTTCATCAAACGCGAGACTAGACATTTTGTACTTCTAAAGAAACAAATACTATTTACACATATTTGTGCTCGCTTAGTGCTCATTTCAAAATAGGATCAATAAGTTAATTTTTGCATTGGGAGTCAATAGGTGTTTTTTATCATCCTTAAAAATCACGAGGAGTAAAAATTGTTTTCAACTTTTTCTTTCCAAAGAATGCATTTTTAAAAAATTTTAATTTTGCTGTGTCAAAATGCCAAAACAATGCCAAAATGCAATAAGATGCCATTGAGTCAAAAAAAAAAGCCACCTTTCAGAAATTTGGCACTCTCTAAGGTTACAGCAACGCTGTTATAAACAGTGAAAAACATAACGGTAAAAAATACAAAAAAATGCTATGCAGTGCCTGCAATGATAACATTAAAAGTCTTATAAAAATTTTTCGCTCGCTTCGTTTATTGAGTAAGTCCAGTCAACGACTTGATCATTTTGTATTTTCCCGTCAAGCACAAACTACAAGATTAACGGCTCGGTTTAAACGGTTATGCTCGATCATGAATATTCCACATAGGGATAGCTTTACAGCTTAAATATTGTTTTACAGCCACGCAGTTAGTCTTACTTTAAAAAAGAAAAAATTTTAATGCTCGTGCCATCTGTCGTTGAAGGTTTTCTCGGTAAATCAAATCTAATAAATCCCCTTTCCTGTTGATGATTTCTTGCGTTGCAAATGTAAACAATTTTTTTGTCAGGAATTTTACATTTAGTGAGCATAACCCTAACCCTAATGGTTTGTTGACGATTGCATGATTGATTTTTATAGCCAGTAATATAAGATAGCATACCTTTATTATGAACAGTAACAACTTTTTTGATGCTTGGAAGGCAGCTGTAACTAACTTTTAAGTTGTTCCAGTTAAAAACTTTATAAAATTTGTTACTTTTAGGGTAGCATTTATCAATTAAACCCATAATAATGTTGGCCACTTTTGTTCTAAGGTTGATTGAATGTAAAGGGTTAAACCAAATAATGTCTGGATATTTTGAGTAAATACAACTCTTTCTCTAAATCCAAAGGAATTTACAATCTCATTATAAAATGTTGCTGCTCTATAAAAAACTTACATGCATGAAGGTATATTACAAATACGATTAGAAATCGTTTCATGTATCTATTTAATGACATTTAGTGGACGATTGGAATTGATATTAATATATATATAGGGTGATCTCCTAATTTTCTGTAAAGTTAAAGGTGCTGTCAGAAAGATTAAGTATATTATCGAGAAAGTTTACAATTTTAAAATTAGATTTGATAGCAATGCTAAGGTTGAATTTTTCTTTAAAAATGTTAATGAAATTTTTCTTTAATTTTCTGATTGAGGGCCACTAATATTATAGAAGCAGCAAAAGCGTATGTCTCTATATAATCCAGTGGTATTAAGCCTATAATTTTTGGCAATAGTATATAATATGAAGAGCCCTATTAATTGGCACAATTCGGCTTTTTTAAAGTTTCCTTCACTAACGTCAAACTTAGAGTCCCCTAGTTTCTTAATCCACACATGTTTTCTTGTGAATAGGAAAGTCTGTCTGGAATGATAAATAATTTCGATCAATTCATCAATAATTTTGTTGAACTGTTTAATATGTATTAAAAAAATCTTGAAGTATCTGTTTCAAAATAAAACTCGTCAATATTATATTGAAAGAAAGTACAGATATGTTTGATAGGATTGGATTTGAACTATCATGTCAATTGTGTAATGCCATTCATGAAAAAGATACAATTTTTCACACGGCTATTGATGTCATCCAACAAAATATTTCTTACCTTTACGAGTTCATCTTTAGAGCTTATTAATCGACACCAAAACTTAAAGTTATGTACCAAAACTATAAAGTTAACTATAAGTTAATAAGTCTAACTTATAATTTAGTTTGTATTATAATATATATAGCTTTTAATTCAAAAAGTTTTAACTCTTATAACTATGCTTTGAGTTCGTAAGGTAGACAAAATCGAATTCCAATTAACCCGATACCTTATTACCCAAACTTTATCAGAAGTTTCATTCCTTTGATACTCATAAAGTAGCAATACATTTTTTTTGAAAACGTCCACACTGAAACTTTATTTGGTTGCCCCAAGTGGAATGATATTAATTATTCTTAATAACTTATAGCTTAAAAAGATGCAGCAAAAATTCTTGCTTATCTCACAGAGATATTAAAATTTTTCATGATAAGAAAAGTTCAGTGATTGTAACAGCTTAATTGTAGAGTAAAATTATAATAAACCCGCTGCTCTAGCACTAAGGTCAATGTTGATACGTTATACTAAATACTTATATCATTATTTTCCTTTTTATTCAAAATTTTTGGCTTGATGGGTGAAGGAAAATTACTTTCTAATTGCTCAAGACTGAACATCTAGCTTAATTACGACTCGTATTTCAATCTCAACTTTAATGCAACTAAATCCTACTTTGAGCTTTTCATTCTGAAACATTCTTAGTTTTCATTGTGAAACATTCTTAGTATGAGCTAACAAAGAGCTGAAGCTTAATGAATGAAGATTCCTATTGCTAGGTAATAATTGCTGTTGCGAGTTTTCAAAACAATTTGATTTTAATTAACTGTTATAAGTGAAAAAATGTTTTTAAAAGAAGATCAAAATAAATGGTTGTTGGTATTTTCTATTAAAATTCCGACAACTTAGAATAAAGGAAAAGGAAGAAAAACTTTTTTTAAACAATCTACGGGTTTAAAGAAAAGTTGATGAAAGAAGATGGTAAATATGCTTGAAAACTGCAAACAGTAATATGTTAATCAAATAAAAGTTATGTTTCTAGGGTATTTGCCAGGCTTTTTCAAACTTTTTAAATTTGTCACATTTTAAAGTCTTTTTTTTTTCAGGTTTTATTCACTGCACCCTAAAATGTAATTATTTGAGTCTTGATTGTTGTGTTTGGAGACGTTATATTTTTGCAGCTTAATTTAAAATTTAGTATGCAGTCTTTGCGATGCAGTTCAATATGGTACCGTATGCCATGATCCATTTTCATGGTACAGCTCTGCAACAAATTGTTCGGAAATAAATCAGATAAACTGTGAGCAGTACAAACATGCTGAAGTATATTGGAGTTATTTTCAATGTATTGATTGTGCAGGTAAAAATTATGGAATCGTTCAAATTTGTTAATTGCTTTCATTTTATGCAAACTATGTGATACGATTCACGCCTTTGTATTCTTTTCAAAACTAAACATCTATTAGAGTGTGCTTTAGAATATTAAATTTTTTTATTTCATATTCTTAATAAAAAGACTATGCTGCAAACATTTGACATTTTTAAATTCTGCGCATTGTTAGTGGAAGTACTATGGGGCAACCAACTCAGGGAGTACAAACATTAGTTTCAGCATTAGATACCACTGGAGTGCTAATAACGTACGGACGGTTTGTTAAATGCAGCAAATAGTTTCCAAAAAGGAATATTAAAACTGGACGTCTTTGTAGCAATAGAAAAGGCCTGAACACCCCAGTTCATTTAAGTTCAGTAGCCCATCAGATATTAGGAAAATATTTAAATAAAATTAGAGTAATATTCAAGAAGAAATGCCCATACTCTGTGTTTCATGCAGAAAATTTTATTCAGTGATGTGTGGCTCCAATGTCTTTCCTTAAAGGTTCTTTTTCATCTATCCCCGAGATGTAAATTAACAATATATCTGCTAACTGTGATCCAAACCATCTGCGATTCAAAGTATAAATACACTTTCTAAACAGATCAGGTAATAACGTCATGCGCCCGTTGATAAATAAAATAATTCATGACTAAAACTATAAAACTTCAAACATTCTGACAAAAAATTTTATAAGCAAATTTTGTTTAATTTTGATTTTAAATATTACTATATTTCTTTTTTGAAGTTTTCATGTGGCTACCAAATTTTACCTGCAGCGCAAACTGCATTAAAAAAGAAATTGATAAGTTTGATAAAAATCCTTCAAATACCGTTAAAATGTCAAAAGAGATACGTATATTTGCTGGATTCAAATTTGGATATCACTCATTACAGAGGGAAAAGTTATTTGAGCTTGATTGCCTGTAGTCCTTCAAGATTCGCACTGTGGCGTAAGCTGCCCCAATCTCAGGAAAGCTGTTAGTAATTCGACATTTGCAGCCCATATTTTGTGAAAGAGGAGTACCAGAGGAAGTATTGACGGACAATAACAATCCATTTAGAAGTGAAGGGACTTCTTGAGAATTGGGGGATGCAGTCGAAGCTTAAAGCCGCTGACTATTATTAGGGGAATAGCATCATTGAGTAAAACCTCCGAAATGTCGAGATTGGCAGAGCGATCAAAAATTTCCAAAATCGGAGGTTATCTACTGGTAAAATGTCTCAATTGTCAAAGAGGAAGTGCCTTATTAAATCTGACCAAATATCAGTTTTCTTCAACAACTTCAAAATCAATTTATTTTCGTGGACGTCATGGTCGGATTTCAATTTGATAGTTCTGAATATGGGACTTTTAAATTTTACTTCAAACAATCTTGTGGCTCTTGGGGATTTGCAGAATGGACACTATCCCTATTTTTTTTATCTTTTACTATTTAATTTGTAAATATTAATTTGTTTTTTCTAACAAAACTGTTATTTTTTAAGTTCGAATTATTTCTTTAACAAAGAAATGTTGATTTGAACATTTATTGTATTTGAGACATTGAAGGAGCTTTTTATAAACCACACTTATATTTGCTAAATAATGGGCTCCAACAACCTTTTAGCCAGATAACACTAATTAAAGATAAAATCTTTTTGTGTTCTTTTACCTTAGGATTTTGTTCTATTAACAATGGAGGCTGCTCTCACACATGCTTCAGCCTAGACTTTAATACTGGTTTCTGTCTATGTCCGTTTGGAATGTTTCTTTCATTTGATTGGAAAACTTGTACAGGTTAGTTGCTTTGTTTTATTTTATTTTTGCTGGCACATTAACTTTGTAAAGTCTTTATATGATTAAGGTAAAGTAAGTGGTTTAGAGTTTTCAAACAACAAATTGAAATATTTATGCTTCCTTTACAAAAATATTTTGCTAGAAATCATTTTAAACTACTGTAAAAATTACACTTTTTACACTTTTTAGCTAATTTTCTCATTATATCAGACCTATTTATTATAAAGTTTTTTACAATTTTCGTTACAATTTTCGTAGTTACAATTGTCGTAGCCAAATGTTTTTACAATTTAAGTTGTCGTAGCCAACGTTTTTAATGGAAAGCTACGGTACTTAAGCTTTTAAACAAGAAATTTTGGAAAAAGTTTTAAGATGATACATCAACTTTATTTTTGTTTATTTACTGCATTAAGGAGTTTTATTGACAGATGTCTCTTCGCAGATTTATTAAGTGACGAAATTCTTTCTAAATTACATCGATTCTGCTAATATTTTTAAAATAGTGGAAAATCCAACTCACCATAGTTTTAGACTGCTTAAGGTATTAAAACTATATCTTCTAACAGTTCGTCATCTATTTTGAAATATTTGCTACAGATTATGAACTCTTAGTAGATGGAGTGCTAAAAAGGAAGAGATACAAG
Organism: Hydra viridissima; assembly: GCF_058129835.1. NCBI lineage: Eukaryota > Metazoa > Cnidaria > Hydrozoa > Anthoathecata > Hydridae > Hydra > Hydra viridissima. Next base: position 20,039,909 of record NW_028324302.1, read on the forward strand.
TTCACTTAAAGCAGTGGATCAGCCTTTTAAATATTTGAAACAGCATTTGAAAATAAAATACTGCTTTTATATATAACCAAAAAAGATTTAAATAACGGATGTGAGTCAACAGGTTGTGTGTTTTTGATTGTAAGTTTTCATACTTTCTTCAATGGATTTAAAATGCAAAGTTGGGGTAGCACTAATTTGATGAACTAAATGCATTATAAAAAATATAGACAATAATTTATCGTTAAACAAACCATTTATAATAATTACTCTTTTAAAACAAAAACAAGTGTTAATGAACCGTTGGATGTTTCAGGGAAAAACTGAGCTTAATATTAATTCTCGTTTTCATATAAAGAATGGCTGTTTAAGATTATTTCAAATTAAAAGCAAGCAGTTTAAAGAAAGAAAAATAAGAATTTTCCAATATGTTTATTTGAAGAAAAGCTTTTTTAAAACTAATCAAGTTTAAGTTAGTTTTCATAGAAACAAATGCTAATAACCCGTATACAAACCCTTAACTAAGATTTCCACAGGTAAAGACTGAAAGCATGCAATTGAGTAATTATTCCTTATCATTGATTTTATTTAATTTCAAGTTTGCTTTGCATGGATAAGTGAGAGCATTATATATCTCAGGAAAATAGTTTTTAAAGCTTCAAAAATAAATATACTAAATTTGCATTTAACAAATATCTAGAGCAAATATAGATTTTGATAATATGTTTTGTTACGACCTAGGCACTGAATTGCTGCAAAACACATTTTTGATCAAAGGGCGGTGTTCAATCAAAATAAGTATGGTATCCATAAAATTAAAAATATCCTAAAAAAATTAGGTAACAGAGAAGCAGAGAGCTTCATATGAACATTGATAACTATACGCTTACATTTAGCTTTTCTACTATGCAACGCAGATTTAAATGTCATTAGATGACCATTATTTTTTGTTTTTTATAAACTAATTACAATTAACTTGACCAATAAAAAATTGATAGTTCATTATTGCGATATACTAACGCAAGATCAAAATCAATTAAATTGTTTTTTTTCCCTAAAGATCCTTGTGATAATAACGGCTGTTCTGACAATTGTACTGTTGAGTATGGCATTGCACTCTGTTCATGTCCTACTGGAATGAAATTGCAGGAGGATGGCAAGCAATGTGAAATAGGTACGACAGTATTTCTGTTTGCTTTTCATAGACATTTGTTTTATAAAAACATACATGAAGTATATCGACCAATAAGTCCTTTATTTATTTATTGATTTTTTTTAATAAAGGGAACAACAGTAAATCGTATTAAAGAAAAACCATAAAAAATATTGTCCAATTTATTCAATTACCATATTGCCAATTATTACTCAATGTCATAAAAATATTAACTCTTCATTTTCACAAATTCTAAACTATCACTAGAATGATAAACAAAATATTGAAAATGCAGCACTGGTCCATAATATTATGTAATTTGAAGGAATGGAGTTACTTTATATTTTGATTATTCTTTCTTATTTTTCCTTTAAAGATCGTTGTTACAATAATGGTTGCTTATACACTTGTTCTGCTGAGTCTGGCATTGCAGTCTGCTCATGTCCTGTTGGAATGAAATTGCAGGCGGATGGCAAGCAATGTGAAATGGGTATGCAAATGAAATGTGTTTTTCTTTCAGATATGTTTGCTTTTATAATAATATATATGAAGAAATTTTTTTAAAATATATTTTTAGTAATGTTATAAAAATATGTATACAGTAATTAAAAATTGAACACCATTAACTTATATTAGAAAAAAAAACATATAAAAAAGTTATCCAGTTTGTTAAATAGGTATAATGCCAACTTGTAGACAGCTTCATGTGAGAATTTATTCTTGGTTTTTACGAAGCTTAGTTATCACTAGAATGAAAAACTAAAAAATGATAATTTTAAAGCATGGGTATCTTGTTGTATTAATTACATTAATAGCACTGTTTATATTCTTTAGAGAGTTTTTGAAATACAGTACATGGGTAAAAATAAAAGTTTGAATTTTTGAAAATTGACTTTTCGTTAGCGCATTTCAGGTGACTTTACATTTAATTGAATTATAGAGATTTCAATTAAAGAGAAAGTACTGTATATCAAGTGCCTCCAATTTTTGGATGTTTTGTAAGTAGTTTGTTAAGTAATTAGTGGTTTAATTAAATTTGACAATTTTGACCAGTTCTCTTGAAAATCTTAGTTGGTACTATATCTCACCTGCATTGAATGTGGCCTAGCAGATACACGTTATTAACACCATTAAGAGACGAAAGTGCAGCAATTGTTGTTCAATCGTTGGAAACAATATGGTCATCACTTGGACCTCTTTCTGAAGTTCTCTTCGATAATTCTAAGTCATTTAGATTTCAAATTATACAAACTATGACGTCGAAATGGGCAATAAGGCTTATCTATCGAGCTATTGAAAAACCATCGTGAAATAGAACTGTTGAAAGGGTTCATCGGACGGTAAAAGTAACAAATGTGAGAGTAAATATGGTATACCCGTGTCTGAATTTCTTAATCAACACCTTTCCATCAAAACACAGCACACCTTTTGAAATCTTTTTTCAACATTATAAACGTGTTTGAATTCTTGGGATTGATAAAGTCAAATCAACATAAAAGTCTTAGACTGAGCATCGTGGATGGAAAGTTGGCGAGAAAGTGTGGGTGAAACCAATGGATATGACGCCGTGTACACAACGATGGTTAAAAGGAAGTATTGCGGCCCTGCATAATGGATTAACAGCTGATGTTGAAGTCAACGAGCATACGTTACCACCACATTTTTATCATCTGCAGCATCGTCGTGTGGACAAATGAGAAGGAAACATAACAACTGATGACAATTACGAGCTGACAAAACTCCCGAAATGAATTTAAAACAAGTCGTCAATGAAGCTCCAATTTCTCAAATAAATTCTTTGGATGATGTCAAAGCTGACAGTTGTATGGACAGCGCTAATCAAAACTATCCAACTCATTGCGACAGAGTTGAAGCCTGTTTGATTCACTCGTTAATGAAGAAGAGCACTTCCTAACATGAAGTATCACAATTATGTATGAGCTCTTGTTGAACTAAGGAAGATGTTGTGAAGTCACATGTTGTATTTTTTTATTACTATAACGTTTCGTATAATGATTATTAATTGTCGACAAGAGTTGCAAGTTGTATCTTTTAGGGATATACATAGCGAACGATTTTTTTTTTCATTGGTGGGACAATAATACTGTTGAGGAGGAAGAATTAAAGATAGAAATGGCTTTTAAATGCGTTGAACAACAAAAAGAAATCACATGTAATTTCTAACGGTTTAACAATTTTTCTATTCACATGAAATGTTTAAATCTTGCTAAACGTCATTAATGTGATGTATAATGCGGAACTATTGTGTTTTGTTTTAACTGCGTACTAGCTCATACTTTTTCTTATCCTAACGATATTTGGCTGTAAATCTTCCATTACGTGTATGATTAGAGCACTTTAGAACTATTTTTAAATGATATTCTCATAGCTGTTACTTCCGAGATTCTACCCAGAGATATACTACAACAATATATGATCTGATTTGTATCTCTTTCAAAATTTCCTATCAAATCTGGAAAAACATCAAAATAAATGTTTACAATAATTAATTAGGACAGATGCGTATATTGTTCTCTGGAAAATTCTGTTAACGCATAAATCTTTGTGTGAAATAAAAGCTTTGTTGATAGAATCGTAGCGGACGCCAGGAATGCATGTGCTCATTAAGTAGCGGTCGTCTTATGCGTTTAGTTTAATATTTCCTTACTATAAAAATGGTTGATAATTCAAAAGGGTGACTCCTAAAGAAAACTGTTTAGTTTTTGCAAGAAAAATTTCTGTATGCCAAGAAATTGATAATATATAGCTTATTTCAGTTGTTTAATGCTAGTTAAGATGCAATTGAAGAAAACTTTCTTTCAATTTCTTAACATCAACAGTTAAATGTCTCATTTAACATACTTTGAAAAAGGTAATACAACACTCTAAAGAAAAAATGTTTATATTCAAATGTGTGCCATTTTTTCGGATTTTAAAATGTTGAAAAGTAGTATTAAAAAAAAAGCCCACAGAAAAAAAATACCCATAGAAAAAAATACCCATAGAAAAAAAAAAGGCTTACAGAAAAATGAAGAATTTAAGCTAAGTTTACTCAATAACTCTCCACTGACGCTTTGTCTCTCTAATCTCAAATTAGAGAGAAAAAGAGGCTCCTTTTTTTCTTTAAAAAAAGTGCTGAATTAGCAAAACTGAAATTCCCCAAGAAAACTTTTCTCAACTCCTTCCTTTTTTCATGGACTCAGTCAATGTAAATTTAAACTAAACATTACGTAAAAAGGAGTACAAGTCTTGATAATTTGGCATTAAAATTGATCCTGTGATTAATAAAAGTTATATAGAGTATCACACAATGCTAAGATAATACTTACGACTTAAACTGATTATCATTTCATAAGGTGATGCTTTTGCTTCCTGATTTTAAAGATTCCAATAATAACAATAACTTTTCTCTTTTAAATAAGCAATATCCTAATTCTCAATGGATTAAATTACTATAAAACTAAACCTTTTACATAACCTAAGAAGCTGTTTCTCAACTACGTAGGCAAGGCAATTTATCTGTTGTCTTTTAAGAAATATTAGTAATCACTTGAATGAGATTTTATGCTTCAACAATGTAATACAGCTGTGTAGCATCACATGCTTTAAAATAATAGTGTTGTGTTGTTTTTCTTTAAGATCCCTGCTTTAACAGAGGTTGTTCTCATACTTGCACTGAAGAATCAGGTTACGGAGTATGCTCATGCCCATTTGGAATGAAATTGCAGCTGGGTGGTAGCACTTGTAGTTATGGTAAAAATATATTAAATTTGTTTTAGGATAACTTCAAAAAAAATATTTACACTAATACGTGTTTTATACTTATTTATCTTATTTACAAGCGTATACCTCTCTGTCTATCAAGATACTCATTTACACTTTTTAATAGTTTCTTTTTTAATACAAACACTAGATTAAGTAAATATAGATGTTGAAATGGGTCTTTCTTCAAATAATCTAGGTTTGATTATCGTTAATTACTTTTAGCGTTTTTTGTCCCAATTACTCTTTAAATAATTTGAGGTGCTTTCATACTTGTTACCTAACTCAACAAAGCAATTTGTTTTAAACTAGGAAAGAAGAGTATTATAAGATTTGTATTTCAGTTGTTCGAAATCAAACATTATCAATTAGATATCTTTAAGTATGTTAGGTTCCTTTGTCGTTATTTTAGGAATAGGAAAAGATAATATATTTATGCTTTTTATTTAATATATAGTGGACAAAAAAATTTTAACTGGGGTAGAAGAGAAGCGAATTATTATATGTGAAGGAAAATTAATATGTTTTGAGAGGTGAGCAAACAAAACGAGTACTGATATTAAGAAAAGAATAGAAACCATAGCAACTCGTTAAACATAGAATGAAAAAATGAAGAATTTAAAAGAATGCTGAGCCCAAGAAACTTACTCAGTGTGGTTTGTTAACGCATTCGATGCGTTTTAGGAAAATAGAGGCTGTTCCTTAATCTCTTAACAAAGATGGCGTTATTTTTACCTTTAAACGAAAGTCAATCATCATGATAAAGTTCTCCTATATAGAACAATAAACTTTCTTTTTAATGCTGCTTTAGTTGCAATATCTGGTTTAAAAAAGTAATTAGCTTTCTTGTCCATTTTTTCTACTATTTGCAGAACACTTTCAACAGTAATTTTTAATTCAACACTTTCAATTATAATTTTTGTGAGCTCTCTTTTTTTCTATAATTTTTATAAATCTCGTTCCATTTTTAGATCTCCTTCCGTGAGTAGATTTCCTTTCGTGTGTAGATTTCAAAACTAGTTTGTTGTCCTCTCTCTCTAATCTATTCTGAAGTTTCCTAAAATTATCCTAGCCTGAATTTTGTCTATTAATTATTTTGAACTGGTTTCACTAAAAATGTGTTTTTTGAAGTTTTATATTGAATATTTAAATTTTTAAGTAAATTTCGTTATTTCAATAAAAAAATCATCGAAAAACATTTTAGTTTCCCACAATTAATTGAACAAAGGTTTATTTTCAAACAAATCATGAAAAAAATTATGACAAAAACAAAATAAGGAATAACCTAAATCTCAATTAATTAAATTAATACAAAAGCTAAACTTTTTAGGTAGCCTAAGAAACTGTATCTCAACTATGTAGGCAAGGCAATTTATCTGTTGTCTTTTAAGAAATATTAGTAATCACTTGAATGAGATTTTATGCTTCAACAATGTAATACAGCTGTGTAGCATCACATGCTTTAAAATAATAGTGTTGTGTTGTTTTTCTTTAAGATCCCTGCTTTAACAGAGGTTGTTCTCATACTTGCACTGAAGAATCAGGTTACGGAGTATGCTCATGCCCATTTGGAATGAAATTGCAGCTGGGTGGTAGCACTTGTAGTTATGGTAAAAATATATTAAATTTGTTTTAGGATAACTTCAAAAAAAATATTTACACTAATACGTGTTTTATACTTATTTATCTTATTTACAAGCGTATACCTCTATGTCTATCAAGATACTCATTTACACTTTTTAATAGTTTCTTTTTTAATACAAATACTAGATTAAGTAAATATAGATGTTGAAATGGGTCTTTCTTCAAATAATCTAGGTTTGATTATCGTTAATTACTTTTAGCGTTTTTTGTCCCAATTACTCTTTAAATCATTTGAAGTATTTTTTAAAAAAGTTAAAAACTAAGATAAAAGTTGAGTCTAAGAAGGTGTGTTTCACACCTTCTTACACTCAACTTTTTTCTTTCACACCTTTTTGGTTTTAATGCAATTTAGAAAAACAGAGGCTGCATTTAAATATCTGAAAAAATATTGCATTCTTTATCCTAAGGGAAATATAATCAGTTTTCTTTTCTGGAGGGTACGGAAGGGTGCATTAGTCAGTTCCATGATTAAGGTTTGCCTTGAATATTTCTTTTGATAAATTTAATTTAGAAGTTCTGCAAGTTGTTCATTTTAGATTCTATCATCTTTGATTACTCACTTTATATGATTTCTAAACAGTCTCGGTAGTAATTTTTAAGAAATATAGAAATAATAAATTGCTACAGAAATAACTAAAAAGATTTTTTTGGAAATTGTACGTTGTTTTGAGTTGCTTCTTTTATTGTTGTTGCTCTTTTTTACGTCATTATTTCAAAGTCAAATACATTTTTTTTTTATATCAATATTTCATTTATAACCGCAGCACCTTAGTGATCATAAGTTTTTGTTTTTCAACCAGATACTGCAGCTTTCCTCTGGCTATTTAACCCTGTTTTGTAAGATGTAATTGAAGTTCAATAGATTGTAGCAATACCCGTGATTTAAATTGAAAAATAACATTTTGCACCTGTACATATGTACTTGGAATAGTTAAGTTAATCTGGATCTTTTAACAAAAAAATTTAAACTTTAATCATTCTTAATATAACCTCTATCCTCAATATTTTGTAACTTAGAAAAGTAAAACTGTTTTGGATGAGTGGCAATATTTGTAATTCTAGCAAAATTATGAAGGGATGAGTTTCTCAAGCAAACACCTGAATTCATTTGCTAAGGTAAACAAAACAGTAACATTTTTACTCAAAATCAGTTTACTTTGATTTTTTATTGTTCTAAGTGTTATAATGATGTGAAATCATTTTAGATGCTTTTTATTTTTCATAGTAGGGAAGTAGTATGCAACTTTTTTAAACTATCATAAAGAAATATTAATATATTAAAAATAAAATAAAGCTTATGAAAAATCCTGTTTTCTGATCCGCAAAAACAGATTTCATTCTAAAAAATAGTAAATGAACTCCTTTCTTTTACAGAAAAAACCTTTTAAGGGTTCTTTTTATAGATCACTTCATAAACATGGCAAGTATACCCTTCTTTACTTCGGATAAAAAAAAAATATTAGTTGCCGAAAGTATAAGTAAAATAAACTGCTGGCATGCAAGAAGCAAAATACATTTCACCATTTAAGCAAAATCAAGGGATCATAAAACATGATCAAATGGGAGTGTGGTCTTTAAATGCTGCAAAAATTTTGCTTATAAAATGGGTTTCTTCTAATAAACTGTTATTTTGTGAAACTTTATAACAATTTTATCAACTGAATAATTCATTGGGAACAAATTACAACTATATTCGGATTTTTGTCTTGAATTGAAAGTGTTCAATTTTGTGCTTGGTTAAAGAGGCTTGTCATTAATGCGTTATGAATTCGGCACTTCTCACAACCATGCACCAGGCAGCTATAACTAGATTACGTTTTAAAAAAAATGGGTACGCAACAGCTTAATTTTCAAGGGCTAAATTTTTTAGACTTCCTCCTATCCCGAAAGTCTTGTTTAAAAGATAAACTGCATAATTATTTTCAATCTAATAAAATCAAAATACAAGATCTTTATTCACAATTCAGGTAGAAACCAAGTTATTTGTATTAATTTTTTTGTAAATTCTAAAAACTATTGGGATCAAGTGGACTATTTTGATTGATGAATTATATGGTTTTAAAACTGAATGGAATCCAGGATGTTTATATCTTCAAGGTGTAAATTCGTATTAATCAAATCATATTTGAGTTAATATTTAATGTAATTTGTACAATATTGTCAAATGCAGCGAAGAGAAATATTCTATAGATATTGTCGTGGAAACAATACTTCTTCCGTTCTTTAAACAAATAGAAGCCATTTAAAAAACTTTGTTCTGTGGTTTGTAAATACAACGTTTGTTTTTATAAAGACCATTTAAACTTAACACGATTTAAGTACTTTTGCATACTTAGTGTAAACAATATTTGTTTAATCCGCCTTGTATACCAGTGTGATTATAATAATTACTGGCAAGGTGTTATGAATGAAAAATGTATTTTTTGTGTAGATGTCTGTTACAATCAAGGTTGTTCTCGTATCTGTCCTGATTTACTTGATGGCTGCTATTGCTCAACAACTATGACTTTTCAACCTGATGCTTTGGAATGCGTTTACGGTAAAATGTATTGCTTGCGTTGCTATCTTTTAATAGACCTTATACTCATTTCAGAAACCTTGTTTTTGTTTAGCGGTTTTTTGATTTTGAAAGTGTCTTAAATCCAGAAACTACTTTATTGAGCACTGACGTATACAACTTATGATATATTTTTAAGTCGTTTATTTAATAATTAATGGTAAACTAAATACTTTTTTGTTGAATGTAATTCAGTGCTAGTATGTTTAATATGGAATGAATCGGTTGCAGTGTGCAAAGAATATAATTTAAGGAGGCACTATGATACAAAACATTCAAAAACTTATAATCAGTTTGTCAACGAGGTGTGGAAAGAAAAATCAATTAAATTGAAAAATAAGTTACTTAAACAACAAGATTTGTTAAAAAGGGGCAACACTGAAACAGAAAATGCTCCTATTGCAAGTTATGAAGTGAGTCTTCTTTTAGCTAAAAGTTGTAAACCATTCAGTGATGGGGAAATTATTAAAGAATCTCTTGAAATTGTGTTCAAAAACATTTGTCCTGAAAAATTGAAAATTTTAAACAATATCTGCCTCTCAAGACAAACAATTACTCGAAGAACATGTGATATTGCTGATGATCTGAGTTTTTCATTGGCTGAAAAAATAAAAGCATTTCAGTATTATTCAATAGTTATTGATGAACCAACTGATATATCACAAACTGTTCAATTAGCTATTTTTATTCGTGGTATTGATAATGATTTCCTTTTTACTGAAGAGCTACTTGACATCTATCCTATGCAAGGCAAAACAACAGGAGAAGACATTTTTCCTGCCATAAAGAAAGTTTTTAAAAAGTTCAATTTGACTTACAACAGATTAATTTCAATTAAATCAGATGGCGGCAGCTCAATGATTGGAAAAAAAATGGATGTTGTTTCCAGACTGGAAAATGAAATGGCAGAAAACAACTTGTCATTAATTAAGCTGCATTGTATTATTCATTAGCAAAATTTAAAAGCAAAGTCTATGTATGTGGAAAATGTAATGTCTGTAGTAGTTAAAGCAATAAACAGCATTAAGTCCAGTGCATTACGAAGTAGACAATTTGAGGCTTTTCTTGCTGAGAATGACTCTGAATATGGTGGTCTGCTTTATTATACTGAGGTGAGATGGCTTTCTAGAGGTAATATGCTGAAAAGAACTTACAATTTGAGACAAAATATGTTGGATTTTTTCAAAATTATCAACAAAGATTATCTGCCAGCGCCAGAAGAAAAAGAGCTTATTGAAAAATTTGCATTTCTAGTAGACTTGACCCAACATTACAATATACATAACAAAGAACTCCAAGAAAAAGATCAATTAGTTGGAAAAATTACAACCTTATTCTAGCTTTTCAGTTGAAACTAATTTTGTGGGAGCAGCAGTTAAGAACTGGAAACTTCAGTCATTTTCCAACTTTGGGTGAGCTAAATCCTGGAAACACAGCAAAATTTGTTACCTGTATTGCTGAATTGAAAACAAGATTTTCAAAAAGGTTTTCAGGTGTTAAGAATCATGCAGGCAAAATCCAATTGTTCACAGAGCCATTCTCTGCTGATATTGAAACTGTACCAGATAAATTCCAAATGGAGTTAATTGATCTTCAATGCGGCGATGCTTTGAGAGAAGCATATAATAAACAAAATTTATTATTATTTTACAAAAATCTTGACCAAAATAAGTACACCAACTTAGTCAACAATGCAAAAATGATGGGTGTCTTGTTTAGTAGCACATATTTGTGTGAAAGTGTTTTTTCTCGTATGAAATTTGCAAAATCCAAAACAGGATCTGTACTGACAGATACTTACTTGCAGAATACATTAAGAATCGCAACCAGTCAGTTGCCTATTGACATTAAAATTATTGTTAAATAAAGGCAATTTTGTGATTACCAATAAACTATAATTTGTATTATACCTAATAGCTTTGTGATCGGCATATGTTGTTAGCTAGTAAATATGTGTGTTTGAGTGTTATTCCTTTGCAAATCAATATTTTTAAATAAAATATTTTTAAAAAACTATATTATTAAAAATCTCCAGCCCCATTTAACAGTTGAAAAGCTAACATTGGCCACTGCCTTTAGGACCCAGAATATAAAATACCTTACATTTCTGGGTTCCAGGGTGTTTACTGCGCCAAACCATCAATCGTTCTAGAAAAAGCATATAAAATTTGCAGTTTTTAAAATCTGTTTATATTTAACAAGTGTGCTGTAAAGAATGCCAATGATATTAGAACTTTATTTTGTACTAAATAATGAAGTTTACCAAAAAAAATTCATTCCACATATACCGTCAAATATGCCATTAAAAAACATGATAAAAACTACAACAAATGTAATCAATATAGCAGATTGCAACTTATTCTGTAAAAGAGCAATAAAAACCGTAACTTAAGTTTAGTTAAATTTAAACAACTATATTGTGTATGAATTATCAATGAATCATTAGCATAAGCTAAAATCCGATTGCAAACAACTTGAGCAAGACTAATTTACAGCGTCAACTATATTAATAAAAGAAATGCCTGAAAGATCTTTATCATCAGCTAAATGATAAATAAACTTCACTAATTGTTAACTGAGACATTTATAAAACAAACGAAAAAGACATTGACACTTACCCCAGTTAGCCATTTTCTTCCATTTCTTTTTTTAATTTTTGTTGAAAAGTTTTCTTTTTTACTTGTTTTACCCAGCTTTAGTGAAATTGGTCAACACATTTTAAAAAAAATTTACCTTTCCTTTTTCAACAAAGAAAACCTCACTTTCGATAATGCAAATTGTTTTTACGTTCTTCTCAGACATAAAAAGGTTTCTTCCAAAACACACAGCTTTTTAATGCACCAAGCTTCAACTTGTCAAGTTTTTCTTCAACTATTTCCCACTGAGTTTGGTGAAGAAATTTGTCCCAAGCAAATTAGACCAAAAATTTGTGGCCCGGAGAGTTTTATGGCCAATGTTTTTTGTCTATTACGGCTGGAAAAAGCACGGTCGTTCAGAAGCGACAAGTTATTATACGCAAGCGCAGTAGTAACTTAAAAGAATTCCAATTTTAGTAATGGCTATGGTCCGGAGCAACGAATTTTTATAGTTTGTTGACTGATTACTTATATATATTTCCATATAAATCAACATTTTAAACTCCCTCTAAAACTGAAATCATAATAAGCATATCTTAGTTGCATAAGAAAATGGTTAAAATAGGAAAAAGATTATATCAAGAAGTTTAAAGTTGTGCATTTATAAGTAAATTAACATTCTTGAATATGCTGATTTGTTTACACTTTTAAAAACACATAATCTAATTTTCTGAGCGTAGAAATTAAATAATTTTTTTTTTTAATTTAGATGAGTTTTTATAGCATTAAACACTTTTATCAGATCTTAGCACTCAATTTTTCCTTCTTGTAAATACACATACAAACACACATACAGATATACATACATACATTGGGTGCAAAAAGTATCCGACAAAAAGGAAAAACTTTATTCATTACCTGACATCTTCATTGGAAGGGGGCCTAAACTTTACGCTCGTCAACAATGCCTAAAACTGCAGAATTGTCTGAATCAACTAGAAAATCAATCATTCAGCTGCACAGAGATGTTTTAGGATATAGAAAAATTTCATCTGTGTTAAATATCCCAATTTCGGCAGTTGGTGATACTGTTCGGAGGTGGAAATCCTTCCATCTTTCGACTAGTCTGCCTCGTTTAAGCCTTCCTACAAAAATGCTTGACCGTACAGCTAGGAATTTAGTTCGAAAAGTACAGAATAATCCTCGACTCACTCGCTCAGAACTGCAAAAGGACTTGCAATAATCTGGGACAAATGTTTGCAAGAATACAATTAGGACAGTTCTTTGAAAGAGAGGATTCCATTCTCGGTCACCAAGAAAAACCCCTCTCATGAAGAAATTTCGCGGAAAAAAAACCCCGGAATATTGCTAAAGAGCACTTGAGTAAACCTTCAAGCTTTCGGGATAAAATACTATTATCAGATGAGATTAAAATAGAGTTGTTTGGTCGGAACTGTGTCAGTCGTGTTTGGAGACAGAAGAACTCTGCGTTTCACCCGAAGAATACCGTCTCAACAGTGAAGTTCGGAGGTGGCAGCATAATGTTTTGGGGTTAGTTCTCTTCTGCAGGCCCTGGAGAATCGGAAATAATAGAAGAAAGGATGAACTCCAAATGTATCGGGGCATTCTTGAGAGATGTCTTGTGAAGTCAGCCGAAAAATTGAACCTTCCTCGAGGTTGGATATTCCAACAAGACAATGACCCTAAGCACACGGCAAGAGCAACTCGTGCATGGTTTCAGGAGAGGGAAATTGACTTATTGGAATGGCCAAGCCAATCACATGACCTCAATCCAATTGAAAATCTCTGGCGGGAATTGAAAATGAGGGTACAGGAGAAAGATCCGAGAAATCTTATCCAATTGAAAGAAACATGCAAGGAAGAATGGGCTAAAATTCCTATTAGCATATGTGCTAATCTTGTGAACAAGTATTCCAATCGTTTAGAAGCAGTTTTGACTGCTAAAGGTCACATAAAGTAATAAGTAAATTTTTTACGATGTGTTGGATACTTTTTGAATTTTAACTTTTACAAAATTGCAATTATCAAGTAAACATTTAATGATAATGTTGTTTTTATGTGATATTTTTATTTCCCATGTAAAATTACATTAGAATAGTATTTGTTTATGTTATTTTGTTGAATAGGTTTTAATTAGATAAAGTTTTTCGTTTGTGTCGGATACTTTTTGAACCCACTGTACATACATAAATACATACAAACATATATTTTTTCTTTTACATTTTGATATTTTTTGCCTTCTGAATTGGGCTTAATTGCTATTCGTTTGCTTAGGCAAACCAATAGCAAGAATTATTTAGTTTTTCAGGTGTTTTTTTTTAACTTTACTTACTTCTCTTCCCACTCCTTACTCTTTCAGGTTTATTTACTTTCGCTTTGTATTCATAATTGGTCTCTTTTTTGTTTGTTATTACAATAACCATTTGTGTGCTATTTTAGGATCAAGGACATATACTGATGAAATGTTTTCATATATATATATATATATATATATATATATATATATATATATATATATATATATATATATATATATATATATATATATATATATATATATATATATATATATATATATTTATGAAGGATGCAAGGGAAAAACAGGGAATGTCAACTTTTCGCAAACTGAGAAAACTAAAAATACCTGTCAGTGAAGCGTACAGTAATTTTTGTTTGTTTGTAATCAGTATCCAGACAAGGTTTAAAATAAGTTTATGTAAAACGTTTTTAATGTATTGTTTGGATTTTACAGAGCATTATGTCACCCATGTCCAAAATTTGACATTCCTAGTTTTTGCGTTGCGCAAAATTTTCTTTTCTAAGACTTTCCGCAATGCAGTAGTTTTTTGGTCATAAAAAATATGACCATTCCTCAAATGTAGCTCATTTTCTGTTGTCAGTCGCTTCAACTCCTCTTCTAAGTGATCTTTGGCAACTTCTATTTTAAAATGGTCGCAAGTCGAGCAAGTATCCTTGCGTGGATACCCAAATCCAATGTTGAACTTATCAACAAAGATGCGTCTGTTTGTAACAGAAAAAATACATTATTAACTTTGTTTATTTTGTTTGTTAAGTTAAGAGTTTCACACCCAATAAACACAATAAGGTCATAACTGAGGCAGAACAGGTGGCTGAGCAATAAAGAAAGTGCAGAGAACCTAGCTAAAGGTAGAATGAGACATAATTTTACATTATTTTTTGCATAAGGTTACAAAATTTTAACAGTCACTGAGCCACAAAATAAAAAGTAAACAAAATATAGAAAATTCATTAAATCTTTATTTTACTTAACTATCCACTCTGAGCATAGCGTAAAAAAAATTCTAACAATTCTTTAAGAAATAATAATTTTAAGTTAAATTATATAAAAAGCCAGAAGAGGAAAGTTTTTTTAAACTAGCAGTACTATAGAAATTGGATACCTGTATTTTTCTCTGTAACATGCTTCCCCTGGATGAGTTATCAGGTACATTGCATGCATTTTGGTCAAATTCAGCTCCTCTGGGAGGTATTGTTTTTTTGTATCCTTCAAAGTATAGTGAGACTGTCGTCCTCGAAATGAACGTATGAGATTTATGATGGAGGTTACTTTCTCCTCCATGAAAGATTACGGTCTGTTGTTGTGCTTGCCTCTCTTGTCAGTTGGTGGTAAACCTGTGAAATAGATTTGAGATATAAAGATGTTATTCTACACTTCTAATAAAGAAATTACATCTAATTAAGATTAAGCATAAAAATACAGCTAAAAGATCTAGATTTACTCACCTGATGGTGTCAATGTTTTCTGAATTCTCTCAAGTCTGGATTTTGTCACTCCAAATATTGAAAAGAGTGCCTTGAAGCAAATCTGCATTCTTGAGCATAAATCTCCATCAGGAATAAGCAAATGATACTGATATGAGTAACTGTGCAGGTCGGCCTCATTCTCCTCTTTCCTAGGTCGTCTTTGTTTCACCATTATTGGAATTATGGCAGCAGCTATCATGGCGTCCTGTTCGTCTTTTGTACCCAGCCCACAAAACCTGTACAAAAGTGACAAAAATACGACAAATAAAAAGGTTTCTAGTGAAGCGGCAAATTGACTATCCTTGTTTTTATGTTGCAGAGGACTGACATTATCTGTTTTTCTGTAGCAGGGTAATTTTTAATTGGCTATTTTTACCTGAGAATGCATGTTTTTTCACTTCAGTACTTTGACAGAAGCTAGCTATCGCAATGCACAATCGGCTGGCAGCGCTATCTCAAAATTTTGAAAAATTGACATTCCCTGTTTTTCCCTTGTATCCTTCATATATATATATATATATATATATATATATATATATATATATATATATATATATATATATATATATATATATATATATTTAGTGCACCAGTTAGAAGTTGCCAAACAGCTGATGAATTATTGCATCAATTCATAGAAGTTGTTCATGAATATGAAGCAAAAGGTTTGGCGGATTGCAGAAAAACCTGGAAGAGTAAGGAGTTTCCTGCTGTTGGTTTGTTTAAGCCTCTGCTTAAGCAAACAAATTGCCAATTCATCAAAATATTTACTAACATCAATGGGAATTGAGGAGAAAATTAGTATCAAATGCGACAAAAAACTCTTTTTTATGAATTGGTTTTTACAAGGCTATGTGTGTGTGTTTCCCTTGTCATAGTTATTCCTTTGCCACAGCAATTTTGATTTCTATTTAGGTAATGTAGTGACAGTTATTGAGAATATAACTACATCTAAAAAGACTATGCAGTCATTTTATTGACAATAAATGCATATTAAAAGCCTTAATTAAAACGAAATATGTTGGTGTTAAATAAATAAATAAATAAATAGATGATGATGATGATGATGATGATGATGATGATGATGATGATGATGATGATGATGATGATGATGATGATGATGATGATGATGATGATGATGATGATGATGATGATGATGATGATGATGATGATGATGATGATGATGATGATGATGATGATGATGATGATGATGATGATGATGATGATGATGATGATGATGACGGTGATGATGATGAAACCAAATTAGATGCAAATGAGAATATTAATGATGATAACGATGGGGCTGATTGTGCTACTATTATTGATTTATCAAGGTAGATGCACTTATGATTAATACCTAAATCATATACTTTGATTGAATTAAACTTTTTCTTACATATACATGCAACAATCAACATAATTAAAAGAGAATTTGTTTTAATACTGGAAATCAAATCTTTAGGTAAAATAAGCTCTTTACATTTTGGACATGTTTCATTTGAGTTGGTTATCTTTACATTTTCCACAAGACAGAAAAAACAAAATAAGTGTGCACATTTTTTAGAGTTCCTAGTTGTTTTGGTATTTTACCACAAAAATTACACTGGCAAAGCTGTCAATAAGGATTAACTTCTTTTTTTAGTTCTTCAATATCTATTTCCAAGTCATGTGCTGTCAAAATGCTTTTTTTAATGGTAGCAATCATGGAAAATGACCACACTCTTTTACCAATACCAGCGTGACCAATAAGCTTTTTATTTTGGTTTAGTGATTTAGTAACATTTAAACTTTTACTGAGTTTTTCTACCTGCTGACAGCAATAGCATTTATTGCAATGAGTTTGCCAGTTTATATTTAAAAGAAGTGTTATTGATTTCATTCTTTTGATCACATTCTTTATGGTATCATAACGTTTTGACAAATTTTTGATAGGTGTACATTCTCTAAATCTGGCAACATAACATGTAATACCTATTTCAATTTTATTTTTTTGGTTTCTTCCAATAGGATACTTTTTTTTCCCAACCAAATATCCACAGACCCTGTAAATAAGATTCATATTTTTGTAATGCATTTTCATCTAAAAATAATAAAACTTTTTGGATAGTTCTTGTGAATAACCATCAAACTTAACCACATGCATTACGTAGTGTCTATATTCATGAAGTAAATTAAGCTAATAAATCAATAAAAAACTGCATATAAAGTAAAAGATTTTATTTAAAATTATTAGAAACATTTTGTGAAATTTTTTACATCAGGACAATTTTTATTTCACAAACGATATAAATAAAATGTTGTCAATTTAGGACAATGGTTAGATGAAAATTTTGAAAAAGAAAAAAAAATTTAATGCTAAGATTTTTTATAAGTAATAAAAAGTTGAAAAATTGATTTAAAAATTGAGTAAATGTAGAAAAACTGTAAAGTTTTACCGCTCAAAAAAAAATGTAAAAAGACTTCCAAATTTGTAAACAAATCAAAGAAAAAGTTTTTTTTAGGTAGATCCACTTCAATCAGAAACTAATACTCCACTTTCATTTTACTTACTTTTTAATAAAATTAAGTAACCAATACACTACTAACAGCCTTTAAGCTGGTTATCAACGTAGACGATTTTAAAAAACGCGATAAGTCATGAAAAATTGGTCGCTAAGTAAAAATTCATTCAGGTCCGTAGCTATTTTGAAAGTTCTAAAATTTTCATAATTCAACTGCGCTTGCGCATAATAACCTGTCGCAAATTAACAGAACTTGAACGACCGTGAAAGGTAATGAATGTGATCCGTTTCACTGTCTTGTTGAAACGTCAAATTGTCACAAAACACTGCTTTTTCAATACAATCCTTTCCTTTCTGGAAGATGTTCAATGAGTAATTTCTTTCGAATAAACGCCTAACCAGACCATTACATTTTTCTGAAATTTTTTTTATTGCTTCACACTAAATATGCTGAAAATAATAGCATCAATTTTAACATAAACAAGAACATAATAAAATTAGACATAAGTGTAATAAAATGGGCTGTTTAGGATGATGAGAGCAGTTAAATAAAACTGAACTTGTTTTCTATAGGGTGAAAAATGAGTAAAATTTATTCAGATTTTATAGCCATCTAGATATTATTTTAGAGTGATTGCCGCATCATATAAAGCAACGCAGTATTTTGTCAATAGACCCGTTTTTACCTACCTTGAGAATTTTATCCTACCTCACTTTATCAGCGTTAACTATAAAAACCAAAATATTAAAGCCTAAATTCTAAGCCTAAGTTTTATTCTTAGCCACCAAACCTAAGTACATGTTTTTTTTTTTATAAGCATATGAAATTTTTGAAACAGGCTCGGGTATGCTTAAGCAAAAAGTTAAAAGAGGCTCAAAAATATGCTAAAGCTTAAGCATATTTCTAATAAAATATGCTTATTTCAATACTTTCTTAAAGTGTACGCGTTACTTAAGGTTAATGGGTATAAGAAAAATAAAAAGTTGACTTATGCTCTGTATTTGCTTTGGTTTTAATGTAGCTGAATTAATGTTATAGTATGATAATAAAAAATAAAACATATATACTATATACAAATGTTATCAATAAAATCAAAGATATGAACTTCGCATTCCTTCTCGTCCGGACCAATAAAGGTGTCATCTGGAAGAATTTCGTTGGCACTTTCATTTATAGCATCATCTACCTCCACTGGTTGAATATCACCCTGATTTCCTATGGGTTGATCACTTCCAGGATCAATGATGGATGGTGGGGGAACTTTATAACAATCAAGGCCCTCTGGTTTAACTAGCGAATCTTCTGAGCCATCAGAAGTCATTAAACATCCAGTCATCGTCCAACATTTCTTCCTTTGCTTGTCATACTTTGAAGTGTTTAAAGCTTTCCATGCTTCCCCTGCCCAATGTGTAATCAAAATTCGTCTCTCTTTTGCAGTGTAGGGCATTTCATTACTGAACCATCTATCAAAATGATTATCTCTATCGAGCCATTTTTGATGTTCAATGGCAATAAGTCTTTTCAGAGTGGCAGCATATCCTGCGTCAACTGGTTGCCAAAGGTCAGTGGCACTTGGTAGACCGTACCAGAGAAGTCCTTTAGCAGCAGCCACAACATCTTTAAAATCCTCCTGCATCTGTCCCTTCAAGTTGTCCAGCAAAAGAACAAATTTATCAAGCTTTTGTTCTTTTACAAATGGAAGAAGTGTTTTATCACACCAGTGCTTACAGACGTTTTGGTCTAACCAAGCATTTTGCTGGAAGTAAACGTGAATATCTTTGTGCCATGCTAACTTTTCGTCTTTTGAAATGCGTTTTCCTTGACCTCTAAAAATGATGGCTAGCTTTGGTTGCTCTCCTTCTGGGCGAAACATAATTTGAAGGGAACATTGCCTTTTTTCCAATCCTGAGCCGGGTTGTGAGATCCATGTATTATGTGTTGCACCTTGACCCTTGGGTACATACTCATAAGTTTTCTTACCATGAACAACAAAGGGAAGTGGGCTCTGGTCAACATTGAGCCTTTGTCCAGGTTGGTACCGTCCCCATTTTTTGTCGTAACTTGGATCTTTAGAACCTGTTCTGATACACTTTTCTCTGAATGTGGCATGCCATTTCTATAATAATGGTTCCATTTCTTTCTTATGTTTCCTTTTGTTTCTTTGTTTCGATCTCATTTTAACTCTTTTTTTTGTAAAAATCGAACTATAACATGAAGTTTTATTTCCACGTTTGGATCAATGTTTAATTGTATATTTCTAGCTTTACTCCAAAGCCAGGAAAAGTTTACAATATGACCTTTCGATCTGGCTTGTAAAAATTCATTGTAAATAGCTTCGTACAGTTCAAGATATTTTGTGGAACGTCTTCCCTTCAGAAACAATCTGCGATAGGATGATTCGGCATCTTTAATAATAGTTTCTTTTTTTTTAAGCCATCGCGAAATCTGACTTTGTGTTACACCAAACGACTCTGCTATAGTTTCTTGATTTGCCTCATAACCATAGGCGTTAATTGCTTCTGCTTTAAAGGCAGCAGTATATTGGTGGCGTTTCTTACCAGCTAATTGGCGAGACTCTTCACTTTTTTTCATTTCACTAACAACTTTGTTGACTATATTATTGAGCACATCTTTCACTGCTAGAGTGATAAGTTCTTCGTTTCTTTGAAGAACTTGTGATTGTGAATATTTACAATCTTGTTTGCTAATTCCGTGAATAACTTTAACATGAAAAGCTAGTCCTTGTTGGCTTTTAAATAATTTTTTGCAATGTTTGCATTCAACACTAGTTTCAACAGCTTCTAACGGCAATCGGATTGCACTCATTTCTCCTCTGTGCATAACATTTTTTGTGAAACCAAACGCTGCCAATGTAGGCTGCTTTCTCTTTATTATCTTTGACATTATTATTATTATTTTATCAGTATCTGAAAATAAAACTTAAAAATAAAATAAACATTTTAAATAAGGTATTAAATAAACTACACATTAAAAGCGAGAGAGAGAGAAAAAAAAAGAGAGAAATAAAACACTTCAGAGCGACTTCTAAACTTTATGTTTTTATGTTCAAGTATTGAGGTTTAGGTTTTGCAATACAATGACTTCATTACTTCATTAAGTCATTGCATTGCAAAACATAAACTTCGATTTTTGTTGTTTTTGTTGGTTTAAATTTAGAAATATATTTAAAATCTTTAACTAAATAAAATTCTAATTTTTTAAATAGTTTATCAAGGCTCAGGAATATGCTTACATATGCTTATTTTTTTCCCAAATCTGAGCCTCTATATGCTTATAAGCGTTATGCTTATAAAAAAAAAAACATGTAAAAGATTTTAGTTAAAGCGTCGCTAATATATTGGAATTAAATTAAGCTTCACTAATTTATTGGAATTAAAGAAGTTATTACCATTTCTTTTAAACACCAAAAAAAAAACCTCTTGAGACAAGTACCATAAAAAATCAACAAATCCCGTTAACAAACCCAATTTTTAAATGGGAATTCAATGTAGCGCAAGCTTAAAATCATAAAACTTATATAAAATTTTTTTAAACAATATAAAATTTTTTTAAAAAACCGCTAAACCGAGTTTATTGTGAAAGAGATAATTGTTTTTCGGTTTCCTGGAATAATTCTCCTCTTTAGTATCATTCACAGACTCAGGTTACCAACACGAACTTAAATCAAATATAATTATGACTTTAATGCAAATGCGACTTTTCGTCGATTTTCCCTTTAAGCTTTTATTTGTATCAAAAAAATTACTTATTTCTTTTCAGATTCACATAAGGTAACTGCAGTTTTTGACGTCTCAAGTTCTCAGGTGAGTGCCTCCTAAAAACTTTTTTAAAAAACATTGCTAAGTTTGACACTCTTGAATTCTCTACGAAATTCTAGTTTATGACAAAGCAATTTTATAAGTTTGTTTTGATTTTTAATTGTAAAAATTGTAATAAGGGTTTTTATTATTATTATTATTTTCATTACTATTACTATGAATATCATTATTATTACTATTATTATTATTATTATTATTATTATTATTATTATTATTATTATTATTATTATTATTATTATTATTATTATTATTATTATTATTATTATTATTATTATTATTATTATTATTATTATTATTATTATTATTATTATTATTATTATTATTATTATTATTATTATTATTATTATTATTATTATTATTATTATTATTATTATTATTATTATTATTATTATTATTATTATTATTATTATTATTATTATTATTATTATTATTATTATTATTATTATTATTATTATTATTATTATTATTATTATTATTATTATTATTATTATTATTATTATTATTATTATTATTATTATTATTATTATTATTATTATTATTATTATTATTATTATTATTATTATTATTATTATTATTATTATTATTATTATTATTATTATTATTATTATTATTATTATTATTGTTAGTTTTTTTATTATTATTATTGTTATTAATGTTATTATTATTATAAATTTATTATTATTAGAAATCATGAAACAGTTATCTTAAGATTTATTTGAGGTACAGCTTTAAAGTTGTATAATATTTGTTTATAAAAATTAACATTTATAGACATTTTTTTTTCGACCAGGTGACTAAAGATGTCGTTAAGATGATGTTGGTATCAAGTTTCTTCAATTTTTGTTCACAACGCCTTTGCTACTATGTTAAGTCCAATGGGGGGTAACATTTTACCCACACTTCTGAATGAGTTTTATAATGCAAGATGCGGTGTATGCATTTACCCATTATAAGTTTACTATAAAATACATTTTAAAATTTAAATAATTGAAAGCGCATCATTAAAAACAATTCAAAAGAAAAAATAAATCTTAATGTATGTGTAATTATTTGCAAATTTTTAAATTTAAATAATGCGTAAATATTTATGCCGCAGTTACTCATGAAAGATAAACAGTTTTTAATTTGGCTAATGAAAGAAAACTTTCTTCAAATCAATTTATTAAAAGCAATTTTAAAGTGAAAGAAATAACTCCAAATCAAAAAGTTTAAAGGCGATAGGTTTCTCTAACAAAAAATCGTTTTAAACTTTATCTTCTTTTTATGAGCCCCTTTTTTGCTTTCTAAGGACTAACATGGTTGATCAGCTTGAGTTTAGTGCATATCTTTCGGCATTCTCTTCTGAGAACAACCGGTTAACTTTAAGTTTTTTCATCATCAATTCTGTTAAAGATGTTCTGACCAAAGAAACAGTAGAAGGTGGTTTAAACCTAGGAATAACATTTGAATACGAAAATGAGCGAATGGCGCTTATATCTTATGGTGTGCAGAAAAGTACGAAGAGCAATATCAAAACCATAAACGTTTCTCTGGCAATAATTCTTACTTGCTATTTTTGTGGACTTGTTATATTTATAGCTGCCATCACTTTTTTTGTACATCGGTCTAAAAAGCGGTAAGATGAAATTATTTTTCGGTTTTTAGAATGCTGTGGTTGTTTTAGCATTCATCAACTTTATGTTACAATATATTATTTCATTTATTACCGATGAAGCACATCATAATACTCAATAATTTTTTTTTATTTACTAAATCTTACAGAGCAAAGGTGCACCACTTCGTCGTTCAATCTACAGCAGAAACTCAAACCTCATCTGTGTAAAAGCTTACTCATTTAAGTGAGATTTATTTTGATTTTAAGTTGGGGAAGAACAGCCCTAGAACACTTCAAAGAAGCTCATTCCGCATCGCATGAGATTTTGAGCAGTGAACCTCCCCCTAAATATTTCTTGTAAAGTTTATTTGAATTATTTCTGTTAAATTTAAATTTAACTATAAGTTAAATTTAAGTTTAACTTTAAGTTCATCTATAAAAAATATGCCTGTCGCCCTGTAATAATATATTTAGTTTTGCTTGTATTTTCTTTTGAACTTTAAAATGATTATAACTAGTAGGCTGAAATACATTTAAAAAATTCATACAGTCTGTTTAACTTAGTAGACAGTTCTAACAATAAGGGTTAACGAAGGAACATTCTTCTGTTGGTTAAAAAAGCATAGGAAGAAAATATCGAAGAAGTTGCCACCATCAAAACTGGAAAATCTAAAGTTTACGGCAGCTCAATAAATAAATTTGATGAGGAGCATTTAATCTTTTCTTCGCAATCTTTTTCTAACAATTGCTGTTTTCTGAAAATAATATCTACCTGTTGTCACGATCCAACTCGCTGATATTTTGGATTTGAACTTGAATTAGTTAATAAAAAAGTAAAAGCAGCTCCAGAATTTGACATTTTATTTTAAATCGTAGAATGTTGTATTATCTTTATATAGATAACATGGTTTTAAAAAAAGTAGGCGCACTAAGATTTTTTTGCTTAAGCGGTAGGATTGCACTCGGGCCCTCTGCACATTATAAAAGAAATGGAACTTTTAGTAGTAACACTACACATTATCAAAGAACTTGGAATTTGCAGATGTAACACTACACATCAACAAAGACACAATTATAAAAAAACAAAAATCAAAAATTTGGATTCTTAGCATTTCTAAAATGGCAGTTTGAAGCTTAAGGGGGATTATCCCCCAAATTTAAATATAGACAATAGAAGAAAGCTTTTTAAGTAATCTAACATACAATATGATGAAAACAAAAAATTTACATTTTTTCTTTTTTTTTGGTCAACGATTGTTGCATATACCCCAAAAAACCCCTAAAATAAGCAGAAAATATGATTTGCGCCGGCCAAGATTCAGCAAAAACTATTAAGAAAGGCAAAGTGAAACTTTGGTATTGCATTTAGAATAGGTGCTTGAGTGTTTTAAATGAAACAGATTTGGAAAAAAAAAATCTGGGTCTGAGTACAAGTTACCTGAAATGGCAATTTCAGGTAAAAGTGGTAAATGTATTGACTTTCGAATAGAAACAAAAACATGTAAATTATGTTAATTGATAAGCTTAAAATAACAGTAGGTTGCAATCTACATAACCATTGTCTTATAAATGACTCAAAGCGCATTTCTAAAGCAGAAAAACAATGTACAAGTATAGTGAAATAAGGATGCAAGAATTTAAGAGCTATATAAAAAGGTTTTTGTGATCAAAGCGAAACATTAGAATGGTGCAGTTTATGGAAGTGGGGAGTTTTGAACAATTTTTTTTTTGTTTTTATTTTTAAATTGAGTTTTTCTCAAAATCATCTTTTATAGCCTGGCGACGGAGATATTTTTCAAACCGATAACCGATTTGATCTGAAATTTGGCATACTTGTTTCTAACACATGTATTTGCAACCTCTACTAGAATTATGTTTACAGCTAATTGTGTTCTACTTTTGTGAGTGATTTTGTGTACTCAATTATCACCAAAACTTCCAAATATGACTAAAACGCATATATTTTGATTTTTTTTGCTCAAAATCCAAAACTTTTAGTGTATGTTGTAATTGCATAAGTAAAAATTTATTTACGGTTGCTGAAAAAACCCTGTCGCCAGTTATTCATTTTTAGGCTTTTGTCTATCAATAATTATGCGCATAATTAGTTTTTTTAAATTTTAAAATCTTTACTTTTATTTTAATCATACAGGGTGTTTACTTAATTTCTGACCCCCTATATCTCGGTTTAAGAATACGGTATTTCAACACATACCATTTTATTACTGTCATATCAATTTAATTAGACAAAGAATATATGTTAATAGTCAGTAATCAGTATTTTGTCCATTTCTTTCTATGCATTGGGTAATTCTCCTTGGCAGGCTTTCTACTAGGCAAAAACTCTTTGATTTTGACGGTTTGGAGCCGGATATAATTCAATCGGACTCTCATCAGTCCACAATACGTGAGCTCGTTTCACTTTACCATCCGGTGAGTCATCTGCGAATCCCTCTTCTTGCAAACGAGTACAAAAATTTACGCGATCAGTGATGTTTTTCTGCGACAACATGGGTTTCACTTTCTGTGTATAGGCATGCTTTCCCCATGTGGTCTTGCGCAAGTATTTACTGATAGCACTGTGTGAAATTGTTTTTCCTCTTTCTTTGTAACTGTCTGAAAAATTCAGTTTCTTAGCTACAGTTCTCGTTCCAACTCCGACTTTGTCTTTGACCCACTTTCTGACCTTGTCCTTGGTTCTTGGTGAAAACTTTGTTGGCTTTCCAGGTCGCTGAGCGTCTGTGACGTCACCCTCTTGTTTTCTTGCCCACTTCCTTACAGTATTTCGAGAAACTTTACACTGTCTAGTGATTTCTTTAATGCTTAATCCTTGACTACATAAAACTTGAATTCGGTGACGAAGTAACTGTTTATCAGAACTCATTTTCAGAGTAAATTGCTAAAAAACACATGTTATATAATACATGTTAGTAACATATACATATAATACATATAAATACACACAGAGTAATTAATGTAAATCATAAACAGACACCAAGTATCACTGATATAAATAAGGCAAATAAAAATAATGCTGATTATTTCTTGTAGCCAAAATGCTAAACATTAAAAAAGTGTAAACTTATTTTCTGACCCCGGTTTCGAAGAGTAGCAATACGTCATAAACAGTGAAGAAAAAATGTGTTATTAATTGGCAAACTAAGATCACATATTAAGGAGTAATAAGGACAATTTACTTAAAAATCGTGCTAAAACTATAGTCATAATGCCAAAGGCCGTGGAAGACAAGGAGAATGAAAATATCATTTTTATGTATGTTGACAAAATGGCTCCCATAAACATTTTCTGAGGTCATATCCTATCTGAAGTGAGCGTTTTACGTGCAGAAAGTATAGTTACACCAAAATACATACTAAAGTATTTTTCGGGCTAAAGTAGCATTTAAGAGAGCAACTCAAAATCTTGTGTTTGTAACATGTGGGGGGTCAGAAATTAAGTATACACCTTGTATTATATATGTTATGCACTATTAAAGATTGAAAAAAAAGTTGAAATACAAGATTTTTTTTAATGGTATACTACTTGTTAATTCATTCGATAGATTTGATTATTCAATTAAGGTAATTTTTTTCTTTTTTTAAAGTATGCATATAATAAATAAAAGTTCTAAGTACATATACTTATTACACATAGACTTTCTTCTGGTTTGTTTTGTTTTAGTTTTTTTTAAGTCGATAGGATTTTTTTAATTCTATATTTTTCTTTGTGTTACTAAATCATTTTTGTAATCCTAAATGGACTTTAGAGAAACAAATTTTCGGCATATAATATCTATATATTGGGGAGGATGGGTAGGAGAAAGCCACGGGTTGGAGTGAATCATTGATCCCATGGCTAAAATAAGCTTTGAAAAAGACCCCAAACTTTCTCTAAGTAATTATAGATAAATTATTTTTAAGGCTGTTTAATTTTTTACTTGATGTTGGTGTGGGTGTCTGTATTAGCGGTGTATTCCACTTTTTTCTATGCAGAAGTAAAATTTCTATACTTTATGAAAATTCTTTAAAGAAAATGTTGGTTTTTTATGTATAAACCACGTACATATTTTGCATGTTAATCTAGTTGCACAGCTTGGGGAGGAATGAACAATTCATTCTGGGGTAGGATTGAACTGCGGCTCAGTCGGACTTAGTGTAAGTTTTACTTTAAAAAGTTTCGTCTTCTGCATAAAAACATCACCAAGTTATTATAGTTTTTGTTAAGTATTGTAATGCCTCGAGAGCATAGAAGACCTACTTCTAATGCAAAAGATTCCAGTAAAGGTATGAAAGTAGCTTAAATTTTAATC
This sequence comes from Hydra viridissima, assembly GCF_058129835.1. Classification (NCBI taxonomy): domain Eukaryota; kingdom Metazoa; phylum Cnidaria; class Hydrozoa; order Anthoathecata; family Hydridae; genus Hydra; species Hydra viridissima. Next base: position 20,067,640 of record NW_028324302.1, read on the forward strand.
CAAAAAAGAATAAGTAGTTGAGGAACAGCAATTACTTTTAACGCCCCATATGCAACGCTTTCTCGTTGCAAATTAGTTTTTGCAATTGCAGTTGTTTGTTTTGTCGTTATGTTGTTATACACAGAATAATTTTTTATAACAAGTAATTTCTCTTAAAGTTTATAACTTATATAAATTTTATGAAATGAATTTGAAATGATCTTAAAATTTATTGTTTCATTACTTAATTATGTTGTTCTTAATGATAAAGTGTTTGTTACTTACCTAAATACGTTTATTATTGTTTATGTATACATGTACTATTGTTTAAGTCTGTAAAAATCTGGACACATTTTGATATTTCTTTCATGACTATTAGGTACCCAATTCACCAAACTGTCTTGAGGTACTAATCTAGTATTTTTTTCATTTTTTGTTTCATTGCTATAACTGCTTCAAAAAAAAGTGGCTCACTCCTACCCATCCTCCCAAAGTTAAAAATCGTTCAGCAATCCAATATAACTAATTTTACTAGTGGAAATATATGTAATGAAATTTAGCAAACAAATTGAGCTCTGAAAATGTAAATTCGTTAAATACTTGGTACAGCCAAATTTTTTTTAAATCCATTTATTGCTTTTTTTAAAGCTTTAGATATCTACCTATTTTATACAATTGCGGCCAAAATATTACAGTTTACATAAAAACCACTGTTTGAGCTTTGATTATAACTTTTAATGTCTGTTTTTTATATTTTACTTTATTGAAAACATAAAACACTTTCAATTGACTGTAATACCTGTTTAAATTAATAATAGCAAAGTTATACCGAGTAGTTTTCTCAAAAACTACTATAAGTTTACCTTATCTGCTTTCTGTTTGTTAAGTTGTCTAAAAATTGATAACTCAGTTATATATGAAATAGTGTAATCAAAGAGTATCAATATGTTTTTGCACGTATTTTTTTACTCTGAACAGATTATTTTAATTGTACTAATTTAGTGTGGCGAATTTGTTAGAAGCAAATTGTGATATTAATATAATGAAGGATACTCTCAAGTACAATTGTTAAACGCTAAAAAGTATCCAGAAACTGTGAAGCATCTATCACAACTGATGGTTTAACGTCCAATAACAGCCTTAGTTGCTGTAACAGAATCTTATGAGTTAGTAGGGCTAAGCATCTTTCCATATGGAAAAACTGACGCAGAAGTGCTTTGTTGACAGTCGAGTAGAAATTCTACACAATTGGCCTTCGAACTCGTCAGATCCAAATTTTATCGAATATTGTTGGATTATTATAAAGCGCAAAGTTACAGCTCACCAACCTTAGCTCTGAAATAGAATTAAAAAGCTGTTGAAATAAGTTTGGAAAATGGAGAGGTTAAGAGATTAGTGCATAAACCTTTAGCAGCATGCCTTCGTGTATTACTGCTATTTTAAAAAATCAAAGGATTACCAACGAAATATTAAACATATGATTTGTCAAGACAATTCATTACCCAATTTTATTGTAGGGTCGAAGGATTGTTAAAGATTATACTTCAGCGTTTCATTGTGAATTTGTAAAATATTGTTGTACAATAATAATATGATAATTTTAATAAGGCTTTTAAGGGGGGACAGAAACTTTTTGGGAACTATTATACTTAGAAAGTCAATGAAATTTAACCTAATTAAAAATCTTATAATTCGCACTTGAAAAACCAAATTCGGAGATTTCAAAGAGTTATCTTGCATTGGTATCAAGTATAACTATTTAGATTAAAATGCGTTAAAATTAAAAAAAATGCCAACCATCTGGAACAATCTGTAATTATTGACCTATGTTTGTTAATTAAATTTACTTACAAGCACTTTTATGTACTTTTTAATACTTGCTAAGGTTATTTAGCTAGCCAAATTTGTTTAATTAATTCTTTTAAATTTCTGAAATAACAATAAAAAATAAGTAAACAACTCTTATCGTTATCTATTTTAACTATAAAAATCATGTACAAAGAAGGCAAACAAGTGTTGAGAAAACGAAACAGACAATTGATAAAAAAAAAAAAAAAAAAAAGGAGGCCAAAATGATGAGAGCCAGAAAACATAGAAGATATAGAAAAAAGGAGTTTGATTCTTACAAAAAATATATATATATCATTATTTTTACAAGTTCTACTCAAAAATATCTATTTTTCCAAAAAATACCAGAGATCTTAAAACTCTAAAAGCTAAAATTCGGAAACTTTATCAAATTTCGAAGAAAGGTATCTCTTTCATGTTACTCCTATTTAAAATACATTATAGCAATAAAGAGTATTGCTTAAAAATATTTTGACAGTTTTCATACTGGAAAAAAAAAATTACTTTTGAATGTTAAACCAAAAAATGAAATTAATTTTATGCTAACCTTTTTCAGCTGATGATACTTAACTTTAGGCACTATCTTCTAAAATTCCAATTAAGATAGTGATTTATGTAACATCAGAAAATTTTTATCTTCTCGGAGATCTAATAGGTCCGTTTTAAATTGAGATATTTCTTTAACCATCTTTGATAGAATTGTACAACTATCACTAATAATATCAATTAAAAATTGATTAACTCTAAATCCTAAAGATGACTTAAGTTGTTTTAAAAGTCTTTAAGTAAATTCTGTAATTTTTCCCTGTATGATTCAATGTTACAATCATCATAGTGAATTGAAAGATTAGAAATAATCATTTTCTTAATTTGAGTAAAATGGTTAAAGGTTTTTAAAGTAGCATCTCACTGAAAAAGGAAAGTTTTCTTTTGAAAGCTAAAAAAATCAGAAATAATATTTTTCTTTTCCCTGAAGAAACAAATTCAGACTTTGTAAATATTGCATTACATTGGTCAAAAACAGAATATCTAGCAAAAAAATTCTTATCATTAAGAATTTTAGGTTTTTTTCCTTTTCAATAAAAAAATTTAATTAGTTCTAACAATTCTTCAAATCTATAAAAAATGGTATATTATTTAGTTTGTTTGCTAGATCTGGTTCATTTATAAAGATTTTAAACTGCGCGGGATTTTTAGCATTTGATTAAATATTACATACAATTTCCAACACTGATTTTAAAACGATTGAAAAATTAAAATGTTTTGCTGCTAAATGTTCTAGAGGAATCACACAATGAACTGTAATGAACTGGAACGCACAATGAACTCTGAATACTTAGGATCACTTTTTAACAAGCCAATTAGTCCTACATTGCCAACCATTGCTGGTGCACCATCTGTCGCAACACTAACATGTTTGTTGATAGGTGCATTCAGTTTTATCTAGAACGGTTTCAGGGGCTTCCTTTATATCAACTCCACAAGTTGTGTAATTCAGTTCAACCCAATCTAGTATTTTTCTTTTTAAATTAAATCTGATATTACATATCTAAAAAATACTGTCATTTGAGGTTTATCATTAACATCTGTTGATTCATCCGGAACTAAACTGAATGAATCACAGCTTTTTAAGTTTTTCAACAATTGCAGCTCAATATCAACGCTAATCTCAGATGTTCGTCTTTCAGGTGCATGTCGACAAATAAGAATTTATGAAATTAATCTTTGGATTTTGCTATTTTTAGGATCTAAACTGAGAGAACATCTGAAATATTTTGCGTTACAAATTCTTTATCAGTGTGAAGAGGTTTTACTCTTGCATTTTTCCATGCTATAACAAAGTTTGCTTCTGTTGTGATGTTTGTTTGTCGTTTGTATTTGCTTTTTCCATTTTAAAATAATTAGTTTTGCTGTAAAGTAAACTTAATACGAAAAGAGCCGCAATGAAATTCAAAGAACCGCATGCGGCTCGCGATACGCATTATAGCCATCCCTGGTTAAGACTTCCAGTTTATCAGATATTGAATATATGAATAGTATAAAACTTAGTTACTTTCACGTTTTTTCTTGAGCATTTAATTGGTTTTCCAATCCTGAAAACTTTGTCATCACTTTTTGTGTGGAAGAAGAATTGAATTAAAACCAACAATCGGAATATGACGTACACAAGATGACTCGTCAACTCTTCATATAAATAAATAATAAAGCGAACAGATATAAAATAAAAGATAACAACTGAGAAAAGACGTACACTCGGAGACATATTCAACCTGCCATAAAATGCCAAGAAAATGATAAAGGAAAAAGAAAAGTTAAAAACAATTACTGGGTAAAGACGCACACATGATGATTCAAGGAAGTTTTTAAGAAGAATATTTAGTGAGAAAGGAATTTCTGGTTTTTTATATAAACAACAAGTTTTATAAGTGGTCTAAGAAAAAAAAGAGAAAACTTTAATAAACACAAGAAGTAAAGAATCAAACAGATCTCGGAGAAAATATTGATTAAAGAAGAATAAACAGATGCTCTGGCCGTTTTATATAAAAAAGAAAAAAAATAAAAAGAGGAAAAAGAAGGAGAATGAAAAAATGATTAACCGATAAAAAGAGTATTGAACTCTACATATAGAGTAAGAGAGTATTACATGTAATTTAAAAACGTAATGAATAAAAATAATGCTAGCCATTATACACTAACAGAATGTTTATTGAGGTACACTATATAAAAGAGTAAACTTAGCACGATAAATATAAACTTAATTCAACAACGATTAAAACTTGCCCATTCCTAACCAAACTATCCCCAGACCTTGCCCTTTCCTAACCAAGTAGCTCTCACAGCATCAATATTAATCCCTACCTCCACATTACCTTCCCACACAACCATCATGCCCAAGCTTTACCTTCCAAAACCTTTAATACAATCCTCCGAACCATACCTCTTTATCCTTAACACTTCATACTATTAACACATAAACATCTAATAAAATGTTGTTGTTTGTTGCACAATATAGGTGACTACAACACTTGGGTCTCTCTTACACCTTTTTGCCCGGCTAAAATTTTCAACAATAGTTTTTTACTTGCGAAAATTTAAATATCTATTAAAACCAATACAGCTAAACATTTTTATAAACAGTTACAATTACTTGAACAAATACAAGTGGGAATATTGGTGAAGAACTTTGCTGTTTCAGTATCTTACTTGACGTATATTCTCACCAAAAGCAAGCAAAACAATTTCTAAAGAGCTGCAGATTGCTTTGAGAACAGTGAAGAGCATAGTGAAACGATTTAAGGACACTAGTAAAATAAAAAAAAAATCAGGAAGTGGAAGAAAAAAATGTTTTGTTAGACGAGATCTTGGTAAGAAAGTGAAAGATGCCTTAGGCAGAAAACCGGAGATTTCTGTTCGAACTTTAATTTTTTAAAAAAGCAAATAAATTTAAGACAAGTGCTTCCACTATACAAAGAGTAAAGAGAACTTGTGGCTGTAAATCTTATAAAAAAAAATCCTCGTCGTTAAGAAAAGCAAGAAAATGTCGCAATTCGATGTTCAAAGCTGCTCTATAAAAACTTATGCGCTAAAAATCTTGTTTGATTATTTAAGAAGAAACTTATTTCGCTGCATACTTCCGATATCTTCCAGGACACCAATATTATTCAGCAATTAGTTGCAAGAAACAGAATTCCAATTATAAATGCATTGGAATGCAAAAACTCGCTAAGAAATTCTTACTTTGGCAAGCAATTTGTGAATGTGGTGAAAGAAGCTCTTGTTTATGACTACGGGAACAATTGACACCAAAAAACACATTAAAGTATGCCTCAAGAAACGTCCTTTGTCGTTTTTAAGAACACACACGGGTAACCCGTTAATTTGGCCCATATTATACATATGTTAATATGATTAAATTTCACTTAAAAAAGTTTGTTTCACTTAACAAACTTTTTTAAGTGAAATTTAATCATATTAATATATGTACTTTCAAAACATATATAATATTCAATATCGAAATACAATAGTTTAATATGTCCGCGCAGATTTTTTCTGGTTTGTCTTGTAAAATAATTATCTTAGAAAACTTTTAAAATTTTTCATTTATAAATTTTAAAAACAATTTTTTTTTTGCATAGATAAAAAAATGGAATTTTGTCGTGATGAGTATTAAAAATGTAGAAAAAATTAAAGAAATTGAAGTGTACGGTTATATCAGACCTACTACCGTTATATATCTCAAATATATAACAATATTGTATATGGTAAGATTTACGCTCACATCAAATCAGAAAAAATTCTTTCACATGTATTTAATTGCGTAACATACGTGTATATATGACACATTAAAATCTATTGCACAGATTTAGGTTTAAAAGACATATTTTTTCTTCATGTAGTTAAAAGAATATTTTCAATTTTATAGAAGCTCCCCAAAAATACAAAAGTATTTACTCATATGAACATTAATTTTATGAGCAAGAAAATACTACAAAAATTAAATAGCAATGGCATTACATTCATAACATCGTTAACCATAGTAGGTTATGCAGGTTTTGCTGCATTACTTGCAATGTTTAATGCTGTTTAATTGTAATTATTTGTAATGAGTTGCATTCTATGAAAGAAAAGATTGCAGAAACAAAGAAATGATTAAAGAAAAAATCAAACGAAAAAGAAGAAATTTTTTTAACTATATATTCAACTGTAAAAACAAAATCTGCTTTTAACATCTTTTAAAGTTAATTATTTTTATCGCTGATACAATTGAAACAACTAATAATAAAGTGGGTTATCCTTGCCTCTTTTTAATAGTTGCAAATTCCACAGTAGTAGATTTTCTAGAAAAATATATAAATATGAAATTAAAACTCTTTCTAAAATGTAAGATAACAGATGATAGTATTTTGATAAATCTTTTTCGGGTGACTATTTTAGATGGCTGCATCTTAAATTAATCTTAAGTTTAAGATTTTCAGCTTCATTCAAATGCTGCATTTTAATTTGAGTAATTTATTAAGTCTAAGCTACACACGTAATTTTTATCTGTTAATAATGTTCATCATTACGATTGAAAAATAATTTAATGCACTATTTGCATATCAGAAAAAAGGAATTTGTTAAGAAACGTCAAACAAAATAAATATTTTATAAATGAGTGAGAGCATATTAAAAATGAAAATATGAAAGTTAGGGTATTTCATACTTATAAAAAATTATGAATTTTCAAAAATAACAATTCGGTGAATGATTTAATTATCCGGTATTTCTAAGCTAAAATAATTTTTTTTTTCTTTTTTGAGTTAACATGAGTAATGCGATTCTTAAGTAAATACCGTTAAAATGAAAACAATGGATAAAATCACGTTACATTTATATAACGCGTGGTTGTTCAAACATTATTTTAAATTTATATATGAGTTAAAAAACCAAGTAAAGTAGGTTAAAATAAAATGTTTTGAATTAGATTTGTCCATGGGCAAGCATTTATTTTTTTATGCTTTATATGAAATCTTGAGCCATTTTTAACTGCAAACTTAAGTATGTTGATGCTTATGTCAAATGACAATGTTTTGCAAATAATAGCACCAACTAAAGTCTGGAAAAAAAAGCACCTAAAAAGATTTCTCTTACGTGTTAGCTCATTTGTCCTCATGCGTAAGGGCGATGAACTAATAAAATATATATTTTTACAATCTTATACTCTATGTATATTCTTCAAAAGGTTTGATCTAATAATCTTTTGGCGTTCGAAAGTTATGACATTGTAGACTTCAACTATTTCTAAAATGAGAATTGCAAGCTTTTCATGATCATAACTTTTTAACACTGAAAAAGTATTATATGGAATTTAAAACCTGCAGATGAACTGCCTAAAATTGTTATGTGTGAAATATCAAAGTATTTTGTAGGCGCACAAGGATTAGTCCGAATATACTATAATTAAATAAATTGTTAAATAAAAAAATACATCTTCATTGAACTGAATTTTCATTTAATCAAGCTTCAGCATGAACTAAACAGTTTGATTAAATCTTTCTTAGATTTGAGGTTTGGAACAACATCTCTGTGCTCTATTCTTGCTCTGATGAAACCATCGCGTTTCTGAAAATCATGAGCAGTAGCTGCTGCTTCAGTCACTTGCTTTACAACTATTTCACATAACTGGGTGTTAACAGAATGGTAAGGTACTTCCATAGAAAAATCTATTACTTTTTTAAAAACTTTTTTTGTCATGCTCCATGTAAAATTCGGTTCGAGATTTGTTCATTATCCAGCCTATGCGTTCAAGAAGATCAAAGCATCAAAGCTGAGTTTAGGCTTTTTTCGGTTTCTTACACACTTGCATCACCTGATGCAAGTGTGTAAGAAACCGAAAAAAGCCTAAACTCAGCTTTAATGAGCTTGCAAGAAGAGAATAAAGAAGAAGCTCAGAGTCAGCATGAAATACCTAATTTTGTATAGGCTTTGTAACAACATTCTTAACTTCGACTGTTTGACCTCTTTATAACTGAAGAAGTTTAATTAGATGATGGAGCTCATCGAAAATAGAGTGTTTTCCCTTGATTCTAAATTACATATGAAAGTATACTTAAGCGACGAACTGAGAGAGAACGTTTAGATTTTTTAAAACATCGTTTTCCGAGCCATGTTCACTAATTGGAAGGGTCGTCTGACCAGTTTTAAGCCACCTGCTAAGGAAAATATTTCCACACTTTTTGTTAACAAGTGAAGGTTTAAGATACTTGATTCAAGGCAAGAAAATTAGATCATTTCTTCTAGGAATCATCGAGTTATAAAACCCGATTGCAACTTCTCTAACTGGTTCGTTCGGACCCTTTAAAGGTGTGTAATGGATCAAATAGATTCCATCTGGTTCAGATGTAACACTTCAGTATTCTTGCTTTTCTAGTATTCGACAAAACGATTTAGTAATTAAATCTTCAATCAAAATTAGAGTAGGATCATATTTTCCGTCTAGAAATATCCCTTTGATAGGTACTTCAACAATTAGTTTTTCTAACGAAACTCTAGTTTTAACCATAACTTTTTGTCTGGTTCTCCAAACGTTTTTGGATCGCATGCTAAACTAGACGTTATTTGAGTAAAGTTATTAGATTTTATCAAATGTTGAAGGAAAGCAGATACAATTGCAGATATAACAACAGCTTATGTGCCAAATCGAAGAGATCCTTGAGCTGTATTGGGGATCTTTTTGTAATTCTGTTTAATGGTAACAAGTGGGGAAGTTTTATGCTTGATTTTATTGGAGCTTTCTTCAGAAGATACTTCATTACAAATGGACTTAGAATTTAAGCCCATTTGTCTAAGTTAGATGATTAAAAATTTAAAAGACAAAAAAGTTTTTTTAATTTTTTGTCGCGTAGATGAAGTTTTTTTTATTTTTTTTTGGTTGACTATTGTTTAAATTACACCAACCCATAATAAAATCACTTCCAAATGTCATTTTCAAAAATTTTTCAGTATGACATACCCTGCTGGAAATGGAAAGAAGTTCAACCGCATGCTTAATTTTTGTAAAGATAATTGAACGGGAAAAAACTTTACTTTTATGAGTGGACAAAAGACTACATCTAAAAGGAAGTGTCGCATTGTTTAAACAATACTACCTGAGAAATTCCAAATTGATTTAAAAAGCAATCACAATATCAATAATTTTGTCCACTCCGGAGCAGGAGTGGACAACTTTTTAAATGTCTTGGAAGACTTGAACAAACGACTTCAAAATTATTGTTAAGAAGATGCTGACTCCCAAATATTTGGGAGTCAGCATCTTATTTACCTAAATAACTTCGCATCACAACTGAGCAGTATCAAGAAAGCATTTCCACAGCATTTTTACGGCTCCTTTGAAAAAGATAGTCCAATTACCGAAATGTTTTTCTTCTCGCTTGTAATTCCAACAACCTTCAAGTAGTTTCTTTTTTGAAAAAGAATACACACAATTAGAAAAAAAAATTAAATTAAGAATATTGAGGATTGTTGTGGTCATAAATTATATACAATTGTTCAGTTAAAGAGTTTTCGCAAAACAGTTTTCAAAATATAAGCTAAAACAAATGTGGATTCAAAATGTTGAATACGTTAAAAATTAAAAAATAAAAGTTGCTTTTGAGTTTTTGCTTCGGAATGTTTTTTTATAATTATTGATTTAGTCTATCACCAATAACTGGTTATTATTGAAATAGCATCATCAGCAACTTGGTTCTTTGAACAGATATTAGCCCATCAAACTTATGTAAAGCGATTCACTGTGCACTAATATATTGAGCTGATGTTATATTATTATTTTGCGTAGATTACATTTTTCAAGAAGTAATTTATTCTCCTATTTAGTTTGCGATTGGTAATAAAATAAATAAAACAGTATTTGGTTAGATTTTGATTTGCTGCATTATGAACGTTTCGTTTCAAAAAATTACACTCACGTTTTAAGTTCGTTAGAATTAATTTCAGCTAATTGTTAGGGAGAAGCAGTGTATCAACTAAATTATTTAACTACTTGTGTAAAACAGTTTATCAATTCAAAACAATAACTGTGAAATAGCTGTTAGACAACAAAACTTGCTCATACTTTCCTATGGTTTTCAATGATTTCTACACATCTGGTTTTGGGCAGATTGGGTTAGAAAAAATTGGTTCAATTCACAAATAAAGTTTATTAGACACCAAGTTTGATAATTTTCTATTCCAGATTTACAGTTTTGATTCCCTTTTAAATCTAATAAACTTTTTTTATCTGTGCTAAAAAAATATATTTTTTTAGCACAGGGAAAATTAGTTAACAATATATGTTGAAAGTAAACGTTATTCGTTATAATTTAATATTACTCTAATTATAGGGGAACCCGGGGTAAGACGAAATACTTAAGCAAAACAGTCAGATTGGGACACGAAGACACCTACATATTTCCCCCTATTTTACTGATCAAGAAGCCATATGTATATCCTGTATGATTCCGTAGTAAACATAGTAATATATCATCCACCATGATGGCTAGCTTCAATATGGCAAAGGTCCTGAAAATCCCATCTTGCCCCCGGTATAGGGGTAAGATGGGATACCCAAACCATCTTAACCCAATCACCAGGGCACGATGGAGTGACACAGAAATCCCATGAATAAAAATGATGCTAAATTACATTAAATTAATAAAAGTGAAAAAAATTTAAATGAGTGCCAAATTTAATCACTATTGGCATATAAAAGTATGCTACGTATGGGCATATTGCTATAACCTATTGCCCAGAAGGCAGAAAGTATTTATTTATTTAGCATATGCAAAAGAAAAAAGCACAGAAAGTGAATTTCAGAAAATGGTAAACTATGTAAATATATAGTGCATGGGGCAAGATGGGATACACTTATACCATCTTGTCCCAAAGGCCTTAGACCACCTTGCCCCAAGTGGTGTGATGATAAGTTATCAATGTTTTCAGTAACAAATGCCGTGTAAGCTCGATTAATTTATCACAAATTCAGTCATATAAGCCAGCATTAAAGTAACGAGTTGAAGGTTCAGCGAAAACTTACTTCTTTATATTTTATATATTTTTATCAGTTTCATCGCATTTTACATCAACATCTAAAAATTAAACTTTTTCTAATATTTTTTCAAAGCTTTTAAAACTTTCATTCTCGTTGTAGTAAAAAATCACGTGATCAAAATTTCACAGTCTGGTACCTTGCCTTTTCCAAAACATGCAGCTGATGTAGCGCAAATTCATAATCCCTTCTTGCCCCAGTATCCCGTCTTACCCCGGGTTCCCTTATTAATTAAAGAATTTATTTTTGAAATAAGGAAGCTAAAAATACATCTGAAATATTATTTTTAGAAGTTTAGTAGCTGACGTGTTTAAGTGTTTTAAATGAGCTATGAAGCAGGACTGTCCATTAAAATCTATTTCATGACCTCCTACTCAGGTATGTTTTCAAAACTTTTTTAAGTTTTCTTTTTTCTAAGTTTTTTACAAACCAATATGTGTTAAACATGCGCTGCACGTAGGAGTATTTGACGATTTTAGCTGGCCAAAATTATTTCTTTCTTTTTAACAGCTGAAAACTTTACCATATGACAAGAAATTGTAAATTAAATTTTTTTTGTACAAATCCAAGTCAGTGGCGTTCAATATAGGGGAAAGATGGGTACTTTAGGGATTACAATTTATTCTATTCAATAGGATTTGAGGAAATAAAAGATATATTATTTTTTAAACTTAAATTATGGTAAATAACATACTATATTTTGATATTTAATTAGATTCGACTTCGTCATTGTCAGAATATTTTTCATTTTCGTTGTTTTCAGTGTCGGAATCTTGGACTTCTCCAGGAAGAAGCAATTCCACAGCTTCTTTTGTTTGTGTTTCTTTTTCCGAATGCTGGACAACAGAGGGTCGGATGTTAACAATAACCTATTGATGATATCTTGGTTACAATCTTTTCTAGAAAATTTTCTAGCATAGCTAAGTCTGTACTCCCGGAAATGTTTGTTTCTGGCTTCGGCAGCCTCTTCCGACAATTGTCCAATTGGCAAAAGCGCATTCTCTACTATATCAGGACCATGTACTAAAACTTTATGCAGAGTTGGAGTCATATGACACCAGGGGTATAATTCAACATAAAGCTTTGCAGTATCCAAAGTATACTGTCTGAACTTTCCTACATCAATCTTGTGGCCACTGGAAATTACTTCTAGGATAATTTTCATTCTGGAAATTAAACGGAAGTCTACTCCAGTGATATCTGCAGATGTTTCCGGGTCGTTGAAGAATCTCCGGCTTGTGTTGCCGTTGTTGGTATTCCCAAATCGAACCTTAGGTATGTCAACGAGAATGCCCATTTTGCTCTTGAACTCATCTTGGATTTTCTTTTTCCTATCTGAGATGAGTCTCTTCTCATCTTCATTCAGCCTTTTCTATCATTTTTTTACAGGCAATTTGTATGATAGGTGAAGGAGACTTTCAAAACACCGTATTCTAGCATGCAGATTGGATAGTCCAAATTTGTAGCTGCTTTGATTGTCAACACATGTTCTGTCCAAATCATTAAATTGTCTTGATGTTGCTCCACAAATATAACATCGCATGGTCGATTTAGTGGTGGTTGCTGCGTTACAGACTTTTCCGTCAATCATAGTTAACATCATCACATGTTCTGCTGCTATGTCTTGAAGTTGAGTTGGTTTCAAGCCTGCAATTTTGTTTTCCATGTAAGCAATTTCTTCAGCTATTACATCAGCAGTTTCTTTTATGAACCTAATTCGAATTGGACTGCAAAACCTTGGAGACGATGGTGTAGAGTTTTGCCAGATAACCTTTTTATTTACTCCACAAGTCAGCTGTAATGGAACCATTGAGCATTGAAATATACTGGCATCAGAATTAGAGTCATCCTCAAACTTTTAATTAAACTGTGTCTGCTGGGAGCCATCACAACCCCATTTCGTAGATAATTTTATTTGTTTACGGATCAGGATAGCATGTTTTTTTTTCTTCGACCAAAATACTGTAGCAGGGCCATTGCTTCTTGTCACTTGTACGTACGATTTCATATTGAGATTTTGTTAGGCCTGCGTCAGTAAATATTAAAAAAGTCTCTAACGGTGTCAATGATTTTTTTGTTGGTTCAAGACTGCTGCGATAGGCTTTTTTATACTTTCCCGCTCGTTTGGAAGATGTTTTAAGATCTTTGAGGACGGTTGCAGCACTTCTTTTGTCACTTGTTGTCAAACAAGTTTCAGCTGCAAAAACAATAGCATGGAACCAGACCACATCTTTCCTGAGCTGTTCTGTTTTTCCCCTCTTTGAACGTTCACTAGAATCGACAAAACTTTTTCTTGGTCGTCCTGCTGATGATGGAGTGGATGGGGTATCCGGTGTTTGGAAACTCCCTTGCAGCCAAGGGCCATGCTTCTTAATAAATATTTCATGAGTTCTGGATGAAGACGACCACATTTTTCTAAAAATAGTTTTCAACCGCTACATTTGACGCTTGTATACTGTTTTTAGTTCTTCGGTATATTGATTTCTTGATAACAAATTTTGATCAGCTAAGTCCATTTTTTCTTTGAAATTTGGAGCCTCCTGCTGCTGAATACTGTTGTAGAAATCCAAACGAGAGATTGTTTGCATTCCTAATGACTCATCTAGAAAAAAAATTAAATTGAAAAATTCATCTTGGACCTTGATGTGCTTAGAACATGATTAAAATTTAGATGGCATCAACAGGCAGTTGAAATTAAGATTTTTAAATAGCTAGTGGTATAAACTCATAGAAAAACGAAAAAAACTAAGAGGGTTTCAATGCGCACTACAACTTTTTCACTTTTAAAGTCAAAATTTACTTTAAAATTCGTTTAAAAAAATGCTAATTTTCATGGTACATAACTCTCGTGGTAATTAATATTTCAAAACGGTAGTAAGAGTAAATAATGTACATACCTGTCATAGATTCATCCATGATATAACACTGTAAAACTTCTGTTGTAAACACTTGTACACAGCTTCAATAAACACCACTAAAATCGCTTGTAAATAAAATGAACCACGCAGATATAGATCGGATATTTAACTAGACTGTGTAGCTCCAATTACTACTTTTATAACCAAACAATTAACTGCTCATTAAGCGACCATTATCGAGAGATAATAAGGGTAGGTAATTAAGTGGGTACGGCCACTTTTAATAATTCCAATTTTGGCCAGTTAAAATCGTCAAATACTCCTACGTGCGCTGTGTATAATTGAAGGCCATGAATATGCTATTAATATTATTCAACGCACGTCATAAAGGAGCTAATTTCCTTTAGTCAAACGTTGTTCAAGCTGAATTGTTTTTTTGCTTAATAGTTTTATTATAATAAGTTGTTCTTAAGTGGTATTCTAATTGAAAAGTTATAACTTAGTTGGCATAATTCAATCAACGATAGATTTTCTCTATTAGTTGGACGAACGAAAAAAGGTTTTTAGCAATAGTTTCGTAAAATGGTTCTATAAAAAAAACTCTTAGTTTAGATAGTTCGTACTTACATTATTAGCTTTTTAAAGAGAGTGCATTTGTTTGAGCAGTATACCTTTATGGATATTAAACTTGTTTGGTAGCAATACTTTTTTAAAAAAAAATCTTCAAGGAAATAGAATTTCCCACAGATATGAGAATTAACTGAGGATACAAGGATATAAGCAGATTTCTAAATCCTCATATTGTTTGGTCGAAAACTAAAAATCTAAGTTAATAATGATATGTTAATGAAATTTTTTTTCTTTTTTTGGTATTTCTAGGTTGTTTAATTAGTTAAAGATAAGAGCGTGTCCTTTAAACTTAAGTTTTGGTTTATGCTCAAGCAATATTGAAACCTATTTAATATTTATCATTTCTATATTTAAACCCATTCTTTTGCATTGCTACTGTAATAATAAGATCAATATTACATTCAATATTATCACGTTAGATGATTTTACATCATAGTTGTGAAAAGTTTTTGCGGATTTTAAAAGATTTCGTCAGACAGACAACAGCTTTTTTTTTAATTACTTGGCTGAGTAAGTTTCGCGGTAAGTTTTATTCAAACTTTTGTAAATCTGTGTTTATGTTCTATGAAAGTTTTGTTTGTAACTGCTTCAAGCTTATTTTATTTTATACATTATGTGATGAAAACGAAAAGATGGTTGGTCTGAAAGTCTTTTATCGACCATTTTGTTTTAGTTGCTCATGAAATTTTAATGCCCTCCATACCTAGAACAGATTCCCTCATGAGCAGGTTGTTTCAAACCCTTGCTAGCATACCGGTTACATTTCTCCATAACGGAGCATTTAGGGCTTAGCATCATAAAGCACGGAGGTATTTCAATAAAATTTCGCTGCTTTATTTTACAAAGTTATGGAATAAAGACTTTCATTTCAAAAAAGATTCTAAGCTTATTAAACTAACTTATTAGCTTGTTAAATAACGTAAAGCATCTACGCACGATTAGTTAGTTAGATATATGTTAAGAATTATTCTATTTGTTAATTAATATCAGATTATTTCTTTGTCTCAAAACATGATTATCAATAATATATGTAATATTTTTACATCGTAATTTTTCTGTAGCATGGTTTGAAAAATTTTTACATGAGAAAACTAAGTCAAACGCTTGAATCGAGTTATTTCAAATATTAGAATACTCCAATGCGAACACAAGTAATGCAGTTTACAAACTTTATTTTAAGTGTGTATATGCAGTATCTATTAAGTAACACCCATATATCTAACAATATCAACAGAGTTCACAAAGTTTCTAATCGGTGGACAATATCTAATAAATGTTTTTTATGACTATTAACTGATCAGAATAGATTTAATTTACAGCGTTTTCTTGCTTTTGCAGACAGTATTAAGTTCCTGAATGCTCGTTTGGCACACTAATTGGCTTTTGATATCTAGACTAGACATTGTTCCTGCTTCTAGTCTAGCTTAGGATCCTTTTGGTATCTCGACTAGAGATAGTTCCTGCTTCTAGTGGTTCATCAATGGCTTTATTTCTTTTTCGTAAGAGTGCAATATAAATCGCAAGTTTTTAAAGTTATTTTTATTATAAATCTGATTCGTAAATCAATATTCTGTCCGGTAAAACAAATAGAATCAGCATACCTTTTACAAACTCGCAATTGTTGCTGGTATGAGAATGAGTGAAAGAATGACTAATAACGGCTCTTGAATGTGCTTTATTGATTTTAGGAATATTCTGAAAGTTATTTAATGGTAGATATCTATTTTTCTAAAAAAATTTGAACACTTGGGAAGGATGATACAAAAATTTCAACTCATTTCTCCTGCGTAATTTTTCAATAATTTGTTCTGTTAATATTCCCCTTTCATTTTACTTACTTCTTCATAAAATTAAGGTACCGAGACATTACTATCAGCCTAAAAGCTGGTTATCAACGTAGACGATTTTAAAAAACGTGATAAGTAATGAAAAATTGGTCGCTAAGTAAAAATTCATTCTGTAGCGAAGGTCCGTAGCCATTTTGAAAGTTCTAAAATTTTCATAATCCAACTGCGCTTCTGCACAATAACCTGTCGCTTATTAACATAGTTTGAACGACCGTGCTATCACAACAAAAAACAACCAAAAGATTTAAAACACTCAAAAAATAAAAGTTCGACGGAGTAGGAGAAGGAGAAGGACAAAAAGAGAGGAAGGCAAATTTTTAGAGAGAATTAAAAGAGAGTTTTTAAGAAATTTTTTTAAGAAGAATTTAAAGAGAGAGAAATTTTGTGATTAAAAATTATTAGGAGACACAAGAAATTTTATAAGAAAACAAAAAAGAAAAAGAAAAAGAAATTTTTGAAAATCAGAAGAAAGAAAGATTTTAATAGAAATCAGAAGAAATATGGATTAACTAAGAATAATCAGAAGTTTCAAATAAAGAAGAGATATTCGTATTTAAAAAAAGGAACAAAAAGAGGAATAACTGATAAAAAAAAGTATCAAATATTACAAGTAGAGTTGGAAAGTGTCATTTGTATTAAATAAATCATCACACACTGATAGAACTTTTATTGAGTTATTGTATAATAGATTATACTGAGGACGGCAAACACAATCTTAACCATTTAGCGATTAAACCTTACCCATTTCTAACTAAACTCCAAACTAATCTCCTAACCTCATACTTTCCAAACCATCAACCTCAGTCCCAGTCTTCACAAGACAAAACTAATTATTTAATTTAAAAATCCGCTTTCACAATATATAAAAAACGAAAGTTGAAATATTCCAGCTAGAAGAAAACGTTCGAGCACGTTCGCGAACGTTAGAAACGTTCGAGCACGTTCGCGAACGTTAGAAACGTTCGAGCACGTTCGCGAACGTTAGAAACGTTCGGACACGTTATAAGAACGTTCCGTAAAAGTTCTGAGGGCAAATTGACTAAACTTTTTTTAGCATTAATTTAGCGTATATTCAAAGTTGTTAAAGTCGTATTCACCAAACTTGCCCAGTTGCGTTTCAAAAAAACTTTCTCAAGCTTTTGCGTAATTTCATCCCTAAACTATCGGTATTCAAAAAACTTTTTAGAAACTCAATTTACGCAAGGATGTATTTATAGATGGACGTTCAACGCATTGTTATAGATCAAAGGTACTGCCAATTAGCCAAAAACTATATGTGCTACCGTCAATTTTCTAAATTCCTGAAACAGATATTCCGACTTCTACCCGTCAAATTTGTTTCACTTAACCTCCCTCAGTAAACCCATTACAAATATGCATTTACTGAAGCTTATAGTTATAAATGGCAAAAAAAAAATAATCAAGAATAGGTCACAAATCTGAAAAAGGTTGATTTGACCTATGAACTTTGTTTAATAAAAATTTAACTGTGTTTAAACATTGACGTCTAAAACTAGGCTTTTTCAAAAAGAGTATGTATTGTTTACTAGAATGAATAGAGTAAAGTGAAACAAATTTTTTTTTGTTAAGTTGAAATTGCTATGATATAGTTTAAAGGTCGAATAAGAGATTTTCAGTGTTCTTTTTACCCCACTCTCAGATTATGCTTTAAACTTTAAGGCTCAAATCAGAGAGTATTTCTTATTTTTGTCGGAAATGTCGAACTTCTTTACCTCGCTTCTTTTTTCTCTTGAGTTTGTGATTTTTTTTTTTTCGCGAACGTCCTAGTTATAAATTTTCTTATTTTCGATACCTAAATTGCATTATCTCAAAAGGTATTATAATTAAAAGCATCTTAAAGTTCATAAAAAACTAATGATTTCAGAACTTAGAAAGAAATATTAAGTATGTATTTTTAATGAGTATTTTTGATAAAGCATTTTTAAACAGTCAGTCATGTAAAGCTTCTATTTAACTTATAATGATCTTATTATTTTTTATTATTTTTGTTGTTACTAATGGTAACAACATATGATAATAAAAATAATAAGGCGATACCTTTCGTTGCATATTCTTGAGCCTTCTACAAGTGATGTACAACCATATTTTTAACCTTTTCTAGATATATCAAAAGAAGTAATCTTATATTCTTATCTATTATCTCATACCTGTATAAATAATGAGTCTTCATGAGGAATATTTAAAACATTTACGTAGAAAGTGTGGTTGCATAATAAAACAGGAATGTCACTACCAGTTAAAACGTGTTGTTATCATTAAACAAGCAATACTTAGTTTTAACTAGCTGGACATAACCTCAGACAATCAAAAAGTTCATCCTGAATATTTATGCAAATCATGTTGTATGATCTTATACAGGTTAGATTTAAAATCATAAAAAGGCTTTGAAGTTGAAAAGAGTGATTAATTCTTCATTTTTTCTCAACACATATATGTAACACATTCATAAGAATTGGAGGGAATAAAAAAGTACATGTGATAAGTATTCATCAACAGTTAAAAACATTTGCATCAAAACATGGTTTTGACTGTTAAAATAAAAATAACAATTATTGCTTTGTAATAGTTTAAATCAATATTTATCGCCAATAAAATGGCATGGGGAGACTAATTGTTTTAAATCGTGAAGTGCCATTATCTATTAATATTAACAAATTTCTTCCAGATCAACTAAATCTTCAATCTGTAAATATCTCATATTCTCCAACATTACATGCATAAACATCTGTAAATGTAATAATAACTTTCACTATCTTTTTATCTAATCAGAAAAAAATGTTCTGATTTTAAAAATATCCGAAGCACATCAAATGAGGATGTTAGAATAATTGAAACAAAAGAAGGCAAAACAGTTAAAAACTTTAAAGTTATTAGAAACAAAGATTGTTCATAAATATGGTCAGAAGTCTGTTGTGATTTTAGTACCTTTTTCTTTTCTTTTTTTTCTTCATCGTATTTGGAGATATCTGTCTTGCAGGTGTCTTCTGGGAGTTTCTACCACATCTGGGTGTAACTACTTTTAACAAGCATTACTACTATAAAATGCCGGTTCTAGCGCATTGATACCCTTATATATTGGGGGGTTTCAATATTTTTCCAAGATGGCGGCAATTTATAAAGTAGTAATAAAATATTTTTGTTAGTTTTAAAGGTTTTTTTTCAATCTTTAAAAATATTCCAAGATGGCGGATTGTTAAAATTAAAGTTGACTTACCTTTTATTCAAAAAAAATGTCTTGCTACAATAATTGTTAAGTTTTAAAATATTTTCTTCCCGCAATGAATTAAAATTATTCAGCGATGTAATCGGGCTTTGTTCTGTAGTGACCAATAGCTAAGGTGCTGATTTTATCATTTTGTATAATGCTCTTGTCATTGTTAGGGCTGAGTGCGACTTTGTTAATTTCTTCTGTGTCAATTTCGTGAAGACGGGATCGGAAAACGTTCATGGTTGCAAGTTGTTTTTTCTTATCCATTAAGCAGTCGTAGTAATGTTGATGTTTGATGTGATTTTCAACAACTTTCTTTTTAACCCCTTTGCATTTTTTGTGCTCTTTATCTTCTTCTTCTTTTTCTTCAGGGATGTAGTAAGAGTAGAGTTTAGGCCTAAGCCCAACAAATTGTGTGATTTGCTTGCCACCGGTTTCATCCGTGAACATTCCGATGATCTTTTTATCTTTTCCCACTTTAAACCCAACGTTTTGAATAGAAGGATGGTCTTTAGGAAAATCGCTCGTGTCAAATTTGCTTTCTAAGTCATCGGCAATATCTTTATAGAAATCATCCGTTTCAATTTCGTAAAAGAGCGAGTCTGTGTTGGTCATGAGTAATTTTACGCGATCACTGTATTTAGGCTTCATGTAGTCATAGGGGTGTTCAAACATCAAAGTCTTGCTTATATCGAGGATGCTCATTCCCAAGTAAACGGGTTTATCGTAAAAGACTTTTGTTTTCTTCATGTGAACCGCAATTAAGTTTTCATCAAAAATGGTGTTTCGTTCATAACGAGGGGCTTTGGACAATTTTAAGGCTTCTTTTTTTGTGGTGATAAGTCTGATATCAACACGCTTTAGAATATTCTCCATGGTTTTTCCAAAGACGGAGTTGTTCATGAGTTTAAAAAATTCCTTTTCAAAGTCGTTTTTAGCGTCTTTTCTTTTATTGGTGTTGAGGTCAATGTATTCTTTTATAAAAGGTTCCTCTCTAAAGGTGATCCCTCTGTGAATTTTGGTGATGACTAATCCCAGTCTTTCATAGAGTTTTAGGTTTTCATGATGAACGACGTATTTTTCTTTGTTGTTTAAATTAGGAACGAGTTTATCCACTTTTCCAATGGTTAATCTTTCAGGAGCCAAAGGGTAGTCATTGTGTAAATCGTGAAGGTGATCGGGGTAGTCTAAATCGACTTCAAGGATGCAAGGCATGCGACGCCAATTTTTAAGCTTTTCTTCAGTCATCCATTTGAATCCTCCAACGGGAAGAAGTTTGCTCATGGCCCATCCATAAAGGTTATTAGCGTCTAAATACTGAATGAATTTTGATGGTTGTGAAGGATCGTATTTGTTGATGTATTTGTTATTGGCATTTCCAAGTCGGTTGGAGATCATGCTAATCCCACCGCGTATTCCTTTTCGAATCATGTTGAGCATATCAATATCGGTTAACAAATCCAATTTAATTTTAGTTATTTTTAACATGGCATCCCAAGCCAATCCAGGAGAGGTGTAATACCAAAGAGGGTCAAGACCGTAATATTCTATGCAAACGTCTCTGAAATTTTCAAAGATATCTGCTAGAATCAGCACATCAGACTTGTTGTACAGCTCGTGGTAATCTTTAAACGTTTTGCATCCGAATTCGTTCCAAACTTTTTGAGCATGCGCGTAGTCTTCTTCTTCTATTTTAGTGTCGTTTAGTTTGGAATAAAAGTCTTTGATAGGAGGTAATTGAGTTTCGGAAAACATTTTAATGGAGTCCACCCATTCGTAAGGGTAAATTCCTTTTCCTATTAGCAAATCTCGTTTTGTTCCGCTGAATAGTGAATTTAGATTCTTACACATTTCATCTCCTTTTTTAGATCTTCTATAAGCGCAATCATCGCAATTGGATTTGCATTTGCATTTTTTACCTTTCTTATCCAGACAGTTCTTTTTGCACGTTTTTGGGTCTAATTTAGAGCACTCATCACACAAATCTTTAACAAGGTTGTCTGCTAAATCTTTTAACGGGCTTCCCATGAATCTGAAGCTGCCAATAAACCTTATTTCTTTCTTAACTTCTTGAAGTTTTCCTTTCTTATTGATAAAGTCTCTCACTTTGATTTTTTTTAGAGAAGCTGATGTAATTTTCTTCATTGTTGGGTATGCAATTGAGTATTCCACCTAATTTCTTGATGAACAAATGGCTGTCGTAACCAGACAAGTTATGAAAGACAACGGGGATAAATTTTGGAATTTTATAATCCACGGTACTTTCCGGTTAAATGACAGTGGTCTAATACTTTATCATCTTTAAGATCTTTATTGCAAATGTGACATTCGGTTGCATCTTTAAATTTCTTTTCATCTTTATCAGTGATTATTTTCTTTTTTTCCCATTGTTTTTGTTGTAAATCGCTATCGCTTCAAATCTTTGTAAGGTCGGCTTCAAGCATGGTGATAAACTTTTTAGCCACATCGTCATCATCGCTTTCAGCTGTGTATGAAGCAAGCTTCCTCTTGCAAACGGTTTCGTCAAAGCATTTGATATAATAGACGATGGAGCTTGGAACATGTTTTTGATATTGTTTGGTGTAAGACTGTTTTGAGTCAGGGGTGCAAGTGTTGATGGGTTTGATGAAACTTTCAAATTCAGCATAGACTGAAAGGGGTGCTTCATAGTCTTATTAAAGTTTTTAAACTCAAGGATTTCCCCTTCTTTAGGAAGATCGATTCTTATTGGAGCGTTATCATTGCAGTCTTCTTGATGGATTTGAAGCTTTTCTTCTTGGTTAAAACCTTGCATGCACCTTCTGCAAAAATATCTTTTATGTTGACGAGCTGATGCTGAAGAACCAGCAAACCGACTGAAACTTTTAATGATACAGTAATGGCTAGTGTCTTCGTTTGAAATATACAGCAAATCAACGCAATGCTTTCGATCAACAAAGTCAGATATTCGCAAAGGGTTGGGTTTTTCATTTTCATACTCAAAAACGTTAATGCTGATAGTTGGATTATTCACTTCAAACTTGTCGATTTTATGGTAATCCACAGGAAATATTACTCCTTCTCAATTCAACTCTTCTGATTTTAGAATAAGATCAATGTCAATTCTTTCGTTGTCTCTATTTTTCAGATTCAACGCTCGAGTGACTGACCATTTGAAGCATTGATTGTCATCGTTTTCCATGTTGATGATGGCCTTTTTGCTTTTCAAGTCATGGGGAAGCTCTATGTAGGAAGAACCCCTGAGAGGCACGTAATCGATAAAGTTAATGTCCATTTTTAATATCTTAGACATCACGCAATTAGATCCCAACGCATTGTATTTAGCGTTACTTTCCAAGACTTTTTCTTTCATTTCGCTCACTAACGTTCTTACATCCGTAGCTGCTAGAATAATCTCTGATCTTGATGAAAAGGTTGCTTGTCGAGTCGTTTCTTCACCAGTCATGAGGCTTACGGATTTCATTTCACACGTTAAAATAATTCTTACTCTGGTGTTTCTTTCTCCTTCCATGGTTTGAATGGCAGACTCTCTTACCAAATTAAAAAAGGCTGC
This sequence comes from Hydra viridissima, assembly GCF_058129835.1. Taxonomy (NCBI): domain Eukaryota; kingdom Metazoa; phylum Cnidaria; class Hydrozoa; order Anthoathecata; family Hydridae; genus Hydra; species Hydra viridissima. Next base: position 20,091,149 of record NW_028324302.1, read on the forward strand.
AATGTCTTGATATCGAGAAGAAGGCTCATGAGATATTTGCCTAACAGTGCGCTCTATTGAATGTTCAGTCAACTTAAATTTTATTTTATAAGGTTTTGGCGCTGGAACAGGAGCATCAAATACAAGCCCTTTGAGAGACTTTATTGTTTTTTCCACTCCATTTTTGACATTGCTCACTGTATTCTTCACAGGTGTTGGAACATACGGATCAATAGCAGTAAGCACTTGGTTAAAACCGTTAAAGACTGCCGTTGCAATCCTTGAAAATATTCCAGGTCTTGGAGCAGGTCTCGGCGTAATGACACTTTTTGAATCAATAACCGGTGTGTTAAGAATAGAGGGTTCATCTCTTGTCACCCGATTTTGAAAGAGAGCAGAAGGTCCAAATGAAATCAAGTCGTCAGTCCTTAACCTTGGCGCAGGTATAGGTCTCACAACAACAGGTCTTGAAATCGGTAGTCTACGAGGACCATACCCAATGACTGGTCTTGTGTTTTTTATAGCTTCAATAAGCTCGGCTTTTCTCATTTTTGAGATGCCTTTGATGGCACGGTCTTTAGCCATTATTTTTAATTTGTTCACATTCATTCTATCCATTTTATATAGAGAAAAAAAATTCTTTAAGGTGGTAGTATGGTCAAAAATATCAAAATTTTTCATTTTTTGAAAATAACTTTTCTTGGGACTTTCATTTATGCTGAAAATGATAGAATCATTTATTTTCCAATATAATTTACATAAAGCCTTCTATTTTTCATTTAAAAAAAAGTACTATGAAGTATTGCTCCTTAGCAACGGCATAGCAACAATGTAAACATCATGTATTAATTCTTATTGAACTACCTTAAGCAAGTATTTTCTATTGTAAGTTTTTAGAAAATACTAAGTAATATTTGGCTTCTTTTTTGCCTTAAAAATTGCAAAACCAGCATTTATATATGCTGATATCACTATTTTTTGTCATATTTGTAAAGTGACTTAAAAGCAAATGTTATCTGTTTCAGTTATTGATGTTGAATATAGCCTGAGTATAATCATTTATTATTGTTTTTTAAATTATTTAATATAGCTTAAAAAAGATATATTATTTATAATTGTTCAATATGAAAATTGATGCTTTGAGGAGAAGAAATGTTGGTGGCTACAGAGTGTTTAAAAAAAGAAAAAGCACTTCTAAAAAATCAAGTTTGCCAATTCTTTTCCAAAATGAAGATATTTTTGTGAGCAAAGAATTGCCATTAATTGAGAGAAATACTTTAAGCATTTTATCTAACTTTACAGCATCAACCAGCAATGTTATTGCCAATAATGAAGCCATTCCACAACCTCAAAGTAATAAAAATGAGTCTACCGATGTTTTAATTGATCTTGATATTATTTTACAAATTTTTACCTTAGTTGGAATATGCCCTGTTTATCAACATGAATAAAGATCATAAAAATAAAAAAGGTTTAAATTCTTTGTTGCTATTGAGTTGCACTGAGTGTTTATGGAATACAAAGTTCTATACCAGTAAAAAAGTTTCAAGTAAAACTTCTGAGAAATCTTTTGATATAAATTTACGCTCAGTAATTGCATTACATGAAATTGGAAAAGGACATAGTGCATTAGAAAAACTATTTGGTTTTTTAAACTTACCACCTCCACTTCAAAAAGCCACATTTATTAATGTTTAGAATAAAATATATCTGCCATATAGCAACACAATCAATGAACAATACAGCTCTTGAGATTAAAGTAAGAGATGATACTGGAACTTCAGATATTACTGTTTCTTGTGATGGTACATGACAGAAACAAGGACTATAGAAGTTTTTAGAGTTTTATTTTATTTCAATCTCCCAATTGATATAGCTATTTAATTTAAAAAGTTGAATTAGGTAATCATAATTCTTGCTGTTAAAAATACTTTTTTTTAATTTAAAATTTTTCTATTTTTCTTAACAAGGATATCAACTTCTGTATGGTACTTAAAAAATTAGATAAAACTCATGAAAAACTTAGTTTGCTACTGCTATTACATTAAGGAGTGATTAAAAATTTTTAGAAATAAAATGAGAGCTTATTTGATACTTTAATTTGTTTTTTTTAATGTTAATTGTATTAAATTGCTGATTTCTCAGAATGGCATTTTTTAGCATGCTGCGATAAATAACTTGAGAACTACTTGTTATGATGCTTTAAAATTTTGTACAGTTATAATAAAATATATGGTGAACTCACTGAAGCAGTATATTTTTTTAACATTATTTTTTTGCTGAGTTATGGGCTCCAAAAGGGGGCTGTTATAGGGTGAATTTTGACCCATTAGTTGTATATGCTGTATCTCCTTGATGGTTTAAGCTAACATTATAATTTTGCTTCCATGAGTTCTTTGATATATTATAAGTAAACAGTAAAAGTTTGAGTTTTATAGCATTTACCATTGTCTCAATATTTATCGCACCGCTTTTTGACCTTTTTAGGATTTGGGACCCAAAAAGTGGGTTCAAATGTGAAATTTTAATTTTTTTTTTTTTTTTTTAAATGTGTTATGCAGTTTTTTAATATTATCTGAAAAAATCAATATTTTTTGGTTAAAATAAACGATTTTAGAATTTTGACCATACTACCACCTTAAGTCAATTCGAAAAAATCTTCAGCAAAGGGGACGTCCATAAATTACGTACGCAGTAAAACTAATACTTTTGGACCCCCCTCCCCCCTTGTACGCACTTGTACGCTTTTAACCACCCCCTCCCCCTCTGCGTACGTACGCGTTATTTATTAAAAAAGTATGACCTCCCCACCCACCCACCCAAAAAAAAAAAGTTTTCAAAACATTAAATACAAAAAAGATCAACATTTTTAGTTAGAGATTTTTCTGTACTTAACTAAAAAATGGGCAGTTATTAACGAAAGGAAAGAAAAATGATTTAGAAAGGATTCGTGTTGCGAGTATTTTTAATTTAGCTATTTATATTTCCACAAATGGTGACTTAAATAAATTGAAAATGTTATGGAAAACAGGCATGAACTCTGCTTCTAATCTTTCATTAGTAATCTTCTCACTGACTTCTTCACTTTCACTTAAATCACTCTCCATATCAATCTTTATCTTTTGTTTGTTGTGTGCTTTCTTGTGCCGTTTCATTGCTGCCTTGCTCGGCCAGTATTTATTGCATTTGTCGCAAATTCCGTTTAGAAGCTTTTTTTCCAATGAAGGACAATACAGATCAAATGGTATAATTTTGTACTTTAAGCCTTCTGTAGGTATGTCTTGTAGCAAAAGCCTATGCGTCAGAGGTGCAAAGTTTGAATGGTTTGATACGTTTTTAAAATATCGAGATGGTTCCATCGCTTTGTAACCATTCTCGCAGTACTCGTAGATGGCCGGAAATGGAATGAAACGTTGGGGGATGGTATTCAGCCAATTTGTTTCAAACGATGAACAACATAACTTGTCCTGGCATTTCACAATTTGTAGACAATAACGCGATTGCTGGCAATGTTTCTCTACCCAAACAGGATCAGGATTCGGCGGTTTATATGCTTTTCCAACTGGTACTGCCCGGCAATTAACATGGTAACCGTCGATGACGGTTTTCTCCCAAACTTGGGATAAAACGTCAGCCGCTTTTTGAAAATTTTCTACCTCCAGTTCTTGGTTAATTGTCTTCCCAGAAGAATCAAGGTGATTGCCAAAATAATCATGGGGAAGAACTATTCCAGCCAAATCACGAGAAAGAGGTGCCATTCTTCTTTCAATGGGGTTGAAGGCTGAAAGCCCAGCTGCATTCACACCATGAAGCAAGACATCTAAATCCAGCAAGCGGAAAAGATCAACAGCAGTTGCTAACGTTTTAGGGAAGCATGGTGGAAGCGTGGTGCTTCATCTTGAGCTCCATCAGTCTCCATTAACATAATTGGTTTACGTCTAACCAACTTGGTTTCAAAAAGCTCCCTAACATCAAAAGCATGTGTAAAAGCATTCGATGTATAGTGTTTCTCACTTCTTATGCGTATGAAAAAATTTTTGTTGAAAAAATTATTGTTAACTTCGCATATGCCATTCACCGATGGGATTAACTTGTGCTGTGGGCCAACGAAAAAGTCATGATCCATAAGTTTGACCTTGTATTCCATATGCATCAGCAACGGCGCTTGAAGGCTTGCAACAGTAAGACCCAACGGTACCCTGGCTTTATCATCATTGGACATGAAAAGCACAGCTTTTGGTCCAAAAAATTTGCAAACTTCAAACATGTCATCAATAAAAGATTTGGCAAACATTCTTTCATCGTTTCTTTTTCGCAGTGAATTTTCTGGACGTAGTAGCTTCACAGGAACTGTTTTTACATGCTTTTTTCCTTCATGAGTGTTTTCACGTCGTGGTAAAAGACGAAGGTACAAACCACTTCTACTCAAGTTAAAGCCTATTTTCGTCAGCTCTTTCTGAAGATCATCCAAAGTGGAGACACTGCGAAGACATTCTGTTCTTCGACGCTCATCTGCTGCTGATGAACTTTGCACAATTTTTATGACTGTTGATAAAAGTTCTGGCTTATAAATTTCGAGCCGTGGTCGTCCAGGATGGTTTCGCATAAACTGTTTTAAAGCACTTGATACTTCAGGGTTGTTTTGACAAAATGTTTCGATGCCCTCTTTAAGTTTTTGTCTCCGTTTTCTTTGACGTGCCGATTCACGAATCAATCTGAAAGCAAAATATTACACAAATCTTTGATTCCGTAATAAAACCTTCTATATTTAAGGTTTCCTTGATTCTGCGAACTTTGTAAATCCTCAATTAGAAGTTCTTATTGACAATTTGAAAAACAAAATTTTGAAAGTTACTGCCTGCTTAAAAGTTTGGTTTTTATGGCCAAGAGGTCTGTCTATACTTCTTAGCTCTATTCGATATATCTCTTAACATTTACCTGTCCAAGTTTGTTTTTTCTCTTCTTATGCTTTCTTTCACATTGTCTAATTGTTTCCTCGTTACAGTAGACAAACCAGAATCGCGTAAGATTATCAAGGATGAAAGCTGTGATTCAAGATCTGAGATTTTCTTCCGACTTTTAACTTGCGCCGGATTTGCTCTTTCCTTCTCGCTTGATGTTAAATCTAAATTAGGAAATACCCAAAAATAAAATTTTATAAATTCTTGACAGTTATAGAGATTGGATGTAGAGAAATTGGTCAAGATCTCCAGTTATGATGAATAAAACTATGCGATTGCAATATAGTCGTACAAGGTAGTTTAATTACCAATTCGGTTGAATTCAATATATAGAAAATCACGAGAGAAAAAGTTTGTAAATTATCACAAAAAATGGCTTACTAAGTTCAATCCTTTCAGGTTCTGTCGTAGTTGCGTTCGGAAAACTTTGTATTTTATTTGACGAAGACGGCACTGGATGGATATCTTTTTTCTTTTTGCTAGGCGGTGATAAAGCATTTCCCCAGAATGACATGATTGATCCTTTTGACTTTGTTGCTTTCACTTTTAATTCGTTTACTTTTTTTTTCATACAAAGACTGATCATATTTTACTATTTTCCACAATTCCTGTGCGTGCTGATACTGCTTTTGTTTTTCAAGTGTTGAATATGCTTTCTTATATAACTCAAGGAGTTGAAGATACTTTTTCTCGTTCCCAACAAATTCGTTCGACATCTTGGAAATAAGCAGTTTTTTTTTGTTGCAACGTATTCAGTTATTTGAATGGAAAGATAAAAGTTTTTGTTTATTTGGAAATAAACGATTTAATCATAAGATTCAGTGTCGTTAAAGCGAAGAACGTAAAAAAAATAACTTGACTCAAATTAATTGCAATCACATTTCGCAATGAAAGGTGTTGGTTTCTATTAGCATTAAAATTGCTGTTTTTAAAAATAATTGTTTTTTATAATAAGAAAAAATACATTAAAACTTTAACAATAATTTGAAGTAGTACATTGTTAATAAAAAGTTAGTAATAAAATATTAATTTAAAATAATAAAAAATTAACTTGTTGTAATGTTTTAATTGAAAAGATAAAAACCAGGTTGCGTATTAAAAAAAAAAGATTTTTTACATTCGAAAAATTGATTGCTTTTTGTACGGATCAAGTTTTAAAAATATCTCCAGAGAAAGATAGTCAAACCGCGTACGTACTCGCTGTCTTGAAACCCCCCCTCCCCTTGTACGCATTTGTACGTTTTTTGGTAACCCCCCCCCCCTCCCCCCATACCTGCGTACGTACTTTATGGATGCCCCCAAATAAAAAATTTAAACTTTCAACAAATTTAAATTTCGGGAATGATTACTTCTATGTTATATCCGTGTTTGCCGTCAAAATACTTCCAATAGTGTCCAGTCTCTTTTGCTAATTTGTAATGAGACTCATATTCAGTCACTTTACCCGTTTCAACATGAGTTATTTTATAAGTGAAAAGACGATTTCTAATGTTTCCAAGTCTTGCCCATTTTGGATCGGCAGGTTTTTTTTCTTTTGGAGGCAATCTCGGTCTTCCCACAGACCTCCTTTCTTTTACCTCTCCCATTAAATCGTCTCTGTCAAGCAAATTGTTTTCAATCGCGATCAGTGACAAAGCCATCAAATTGTTTGCTGTTTTATTAACACCGTTTTTCAATAAGTAATTTTTTCAAAAACTTTTTTGTGTAATACATCTTTTATTAGAGCTGGAATTTATTTAACACGAATTCAATTTTTTATTAGAAGCAAATCCATTTTTATTCTTCCAGACCTTTTTTTTCTTCTCTTTCAGATCGCAGTCCAAGACAAACACGCGTCTGTCGATCTCTCTCAACTTTTCTTGCTTTTTTTAAATTGCACCATTCTCTGTTGTGCTCTTCGATTTCTTTTTCCATTCGCGAAAAGTCATCCTCTTTGTCTTCCCACAAAATTGCGTAAAGTTCGTCTCTTTTTTCATCGCTGTACATTTCAGGAATTTTGAACGAGACGTCTTCATCCTTAAACGCAAGAGCCTCGAGCTGTCTTTTTTTAACCTCATCCGACTATCTTTTGCTACACTCCAGAAAAAATGGATGAAACGACATTTTTTTATTTCAGAATCTCTATCTTAAATCCGTTTTCATCTAATTTTCCGTATCGTTTCTCAAAATAATTGTTGCCGTGTCTCGTCTCTTTCATCGCTTTGTAAAGAGATCCATTTTCGATCACTTTGCCTGATTCAGCATGAGTCATTTTTACAGTCACAGGATTGTTTCTGATCAAACGGAGTCTTTCATATTTTGAATCTATCTGCTTGACGTCCTCCATCAGCGCATTTTTGTCGATGAGATGGTTCTCCACCGCAATCATCGCCAATCCCATTTTGCTTTTCGACGTTTTGGAAACGCCATTTTCAATAAGTAAATTTTTCAAATCCTTTTTTGTATAATTCATCCTTTTATTAAGAGCCCATTTATTTTTTACTAATAAACCACGTTCATTTGGCTTCCGTCGGATTTGATTCTGAGCAGTTTGTCAGAGATCACCACGGCAAAGGCTTGAGTGTCTGCAGGAACGTTTGCGTTAAAGGTAGCCTTGATTTTCGGGAATTCTAACCTGAATGGACTCGATCTGCGATCCAAAAAAAACACCTTCCACTCTCAAAGAGGCTATGGTGTAACACTTTTGTCGAACATACGTCAATGGATCTGCTATTACAAGCTTTTTATTCTCCTTTTTGCAAAACGAAGAAGTGATGCTCTTTTCTTTTGTATACAACTTTCCGAAAAAAATGGCGGTTTGACTTTCAGACTTCTTCTTAAAAATGGACAACTCCTCCGTCACTATTTTTTTCGTTCTTCCTCCTTTTTTTAACAATGGTGTTAATTTGACGACTTGCTCTCGAAGAAATTTTGATATTTTTTCAGTCACCTCCATAAACTTTTCTTCTTCTGATGACATACCCTTTTTCTCGTCAAAAGAAACAAAGGACATGGAATATCCCGTCAGCCGTTTTGTCTTGAGGTCTAAGCTTTCAAACACACCCAAAGAAAACAAAACGGGGGTCCTTAAAATAAAAGGACCTTTTCCATTCGCATACTCATAATACAACGGAATCTTTTGATACTGAATGGGCTTTGTGCTTGAGTAAGTCTCTCCAGTCAATAATTTGCTCTCATCAAAATTTTCAATCGTCACAAAATTCATCGTTTTTAACGGGAAAGAATTTTCTTTAGATCATTTCAAAATTAAACGATTTAACTTTATTCTGCTCCTTGCTTTATTTATTTTTCTTCGGGCGTATTCGAACACATCTTTTATTGGCATACCGCTTTTTTCAAAACGAATATCTCCACACTTTATTTTCAACTCAAATTCATCCATTCGACGAATAATGGTGAAATCCAAATCATTTTCAAAGCTGTAAATCTTGTAATGATACTTTTCTTCATAAGGAGAATAATAATACGACTCCTCGTAATCTTCCGTCTTAAGGTACTCATTTATAAAAGGCTCAAACAAAACCATCATCCTGCTCATTTTTTAATGGGAAGGAAATTTTTTTAGATCCTTTGGATCCGGGAAAATCTGTGATTTTTTACAGAGAAAATGACCAATGTCGCTCGAAAGCAAACTGATCAATTCTTTATTGTCCACCCACGAATTAAACGAGTCTGGATAACCCAACCATTTGACCAAAGATCTGCTCTTGGTTCTGCGAATGATTTTTTCAGTTCCGAATATGTCTTGATGCGTCTTTTGCATCTCCTGCTCGTAAAAGGTGCCTTGATTTTCTTCACCGTTAGCGTCAGAGATTTTATACGTGGGCGGATTCGTATATTGAACTTTTGACACGGTAAAATCTCCTCAGTCCATCTCGGCGTATAGCCCTTTTCAAAATGAGACTTCTTTTTTACGATCCTCACTTTGTCACCCATTAAGAATTTTGGATCTTTTCTTTCTTTCTGTTTGCCATTCAGGTTCATCCAGACCTTATATTTATTCTTTTCATCGCTGGCTTCAACTGGCGTCATTTTGATGGAAGAGTGTCTTGTGCTGTTGTAATTTTTCACCATCTCATCCAATACGTCGATGTATTTATTGGTGTTGTTGGCTGAAAAATATTTAAACATTCTCTCTTTCATTGTTCTATTCCATCGCTCGACAACACAACTTTTTTCCTCGTTTTCAGTAGAATACAATTGAACACCCAACGCTCTGACATGCTTGTTGTAAAATTCTTTTCCTTTGTCTACCCACATTTTGTCGCATTTTCTTTCTATGAAAATCTTTTTCAACGCTTCAGCCACTTCACGTCCCGTTTTGCTTTTTAACGAAACGATCCATCCATACTTTGAAAACACGTCGATCACCATGAGCAAATATTTTACACTGTTGTTGAATTTTGAAAACGATTGCATGTCAACCAAATCTGCTGCCCATATTTCATCAATGTCGTTCACAAACACTTTTCTTCTTTTAAAATGATGAATCACCGGTTTATGAAGCTCCTCTGCAAGCTGATCCGTCCATTTCATGGGCATTTTTTTTTTTTGCAGAGACACCTAATCCAAGTTTAGCTTTGGCTTTAATCACCGGCGTAATGAGCTTTCTCTCGTTGATTTCTTTTTGAGTGGGATTAGGAATCGAATTCATCTCTTCAAGCATCATTTGATCTGCCACATTCCTGTTTTGTCGGTCGTTGAAATATTTATAAGCCAAATCATGGTGATACGCTGCATTGTCCACTCTGTCCACCGGTTTGCTCCAATCTTGATACATGTCCGTGGAAGTCAATCTCTTATCCAAATTGGTGCCAGGTCCTGCAAAGTTCATTCCAGGAATATGCATTTCTCCTGGAAATTCAGCCCATGGAAGCTTGATTTTGCTCGACATCTTATTGATCGATTCCATCAAGTCTCCTCCTTTTGTGAGCGCATGCGAAGAAACAAACTTGCATTTGGTTGTCCCGCAAGAGTCGCAAGTCCCTTTCAACATATGCCTGTTGTTTTTTGTGATCTCGTTTTTCAAGTGAATGGTTTCAGTCTCTCTTTTGCATTTAACACAGTACATTTTAAATACAATAAAAAATTTTTCCTATTAGAAAATGGAAGTCATTGATTTGTCATGGAATATCGGAAAAACCAAAAGATACAACAGCAAGCTTTTACCAAAAAGCATTCGAGGAATCATCGTTGGAAAGTTCGGTTGCGGAAAAACAACGTTGCTGCTCAATTTACTGCTCAGACCGGGATGGTTAGATTACAACCGCTTGCAAGTCTTTGGCAAATCCCTTTTCCAAACCGAATACAAAATACTCAAAAGATCCTTTGAGAAGAAACTGCCAAAACAAATCATTCTTCAATTATTCACCATCAAAACGAAATGGAAAAATTAAATTTAAACCCTGAAGATGTTATTAACGACCTTTCGAAAACATATTCCGACAACGATGATATGGAGTGTCAATTCTTTGAAACTGCTGACGATGTCCCCGAACCTCAAGATCTCGATGCAACCAAAAACAATTTGATGATCTTTGACGATTTGCTATTGACCAATCAAAACAAGTGCGAAAAATATTACATCCGAGGAAGACACTCTAACATCGACTGCTTTTATCTCGCTCAAAACTATTTCACGCTTCCCAGACAAATCATCCGAGAAAATGCCAACTTTATTTGCCTCTTTCCTCAAGATTCAAAAAACGTGGATCACATCTACACGGATCATGCTGCTGTGGACATGAACATAAAAGAATTTAAAGCCTTTTGCAAACATTGCTGGTCTCAACCCCACGGATTTGCCGTCATCGATCTCTCTTCTAAAAAGAACGAGGGAAAGTACCGAAGCGGATTTGACGATTTTTATTTTCCAAACATATAAAAAACATGGCTGGATTTTATTTGCTCGCAAAATCAAATAATGATACACCCACCGTATCAAACAGCTCCATCAAAACATACTTTGAAAAACCCATCGAGCTGGATCTAAACAAACAGTACGAAATGGCTCTTGTAGGACTCGAAACCTATCGCAGCTATCCCAACATCACCTCTAAAAATAATGTTTTCAGATACAGTCCAAACGCTGGCTCAAACAGCTACACCATTTACATTCAAGAAGGAGACTATGACATCAACAAGATCAACGAATACCTTCAAACTGAAATGCAAAAACAAACAGGAAACTTGTATAGAGTAGACGGAGTCACCATTACAGCAAACGAGTCTTCGTTAAAATCCGTATTAACCTTTGGAAAGCCTGGAGCAACGACTAAATACTGGGTAGACTTTAACGTGAACAACAGCATAGGGTTGCTCTTCGGATTCGGCAAAAACGAATACACCTACGTGGAAAAAAAAGAAGACCTTGTTGACCCCAATAAAGTCACCAGCGTGATCGACACTTACGAGTCTGAAAACATCGTAAGAATTGAAGATACTGCAGTGATCCGAGTAACCAACGACATCATCGGCCCGTCCTATTTAGACGGAAAAACAACAAACGATATTTACTCCTTTTACCCACAGGTTGAACCCGGATACAAAATTGTTGAAAAACCTTTCACTTGATTTACCTTCCCATTGTTGTAAGCAAAATTTTAAGAATGGAAACGCAATTTGTCGACCGAAATGGAAACTTGATTGATTTTAAAGGAGAAGACATCATCGTCAGATATCACATCAGAGAAAGAATATCCTCGACTCTATCCGATCTTTTTTCCGGAAGCGCTTTCAACCGATAATCTTAAAAAAGTTTTTTCTTTTCTATTAAAAAATGAGCTCTCAAAACATCAGAACAAACATTTCGCAAGGACAAGCTGGCAAAGTTAAAAAAGCCATTCAAGACAAAACCGACGACAGCATAAAAATCACTCATTCACTAACGCGCAATTAAACAAACTATCACTAACGCGCTGTTACTAACGCGCTATTACTAAAGCTGTCACTAACGCGCAATTAAACAAAATTAGAAAAGCGTATGAAGCTGGTAAATGAGTCACGCTCAAACTCAGCAAAAAACAACTCATGCACAACTCGAAAATAGAAGGAGGATTCATCGGTGCACTACTCCCTTTGCTCGGCATGCTCGGAAGCACTCTAGCCACAAGAGTCGTCCCTGCTCTTGCCACTGGACTTCTTGCCGGTTTAGGCTCTTCTGCCGGTTCTGCCATGGTCGAAAAAATCGCTGGACGTGGTATTGTTTACTTGAACAAAAACGGAAAAGGAATGAAACTCACCGCAGCTGGTTCTGGATTATACTTAAGACCTTGGTTTAAAAGCGTCAACGGAGACGGACTTTTCTTAAAAACTGGCAAAGGCTACGAATCTGTTGGAGCCGGTTTATTGCTCGGACCCAATTAACCCTTCTCAAGCATTCCTTTTTTAGGAGCCATTCTCTAAAAATCACTTGTGATTTCCATGGGTCCAAATGATCTGAAAAATTTTTTATTCTTGTCAAATAAAAAATCACAGAAAATACACTTTTACCGTTCCAATCTCTCCTGTCGATGAAATCATCAACGTCTCCCCAATAAACACATCCAACACGCTTGAAAAAGAAACTATTTTTAAAACTCGATACAACTGCTCAGACCGACGCACCAAATTCACCTTCAATTCATCTTCAGTTTCTTCTCCAAACTTAAAACTCTCAGTAAATACACCGCATGTCTCCATTGAAAATATCAACAGCCCTTTCTCTAAACACACTCTAAATTCAGACGTCGGCTTTATCATCTTACACTTATCCCTAAACCTCGAAGCCGAAATTCTTCTCTTTGACCGAAAAGAATAGCGCGCACTCAATTTCACGTTTTGAACGCTTTCTATCACCACCTTAATATTATACGCAAACTGGTCTAAAGATCTCACGGCGATTTCCAAACTTCCCGCATTCAAAATCGACAAAGTCAACTCGCAACTACTTTTCACCGTTTTAAACACCTTGCTCATATAACTCTCTACACCCACATAAAACGGCTTCTCAAAATCAAACACGTACTCCTCAAACCGATCTGCTAAATGCTCCGCTTCAAACATTTAATTTATCGTTGTTTTGGTTTTCACACAAATTCCTTCTTTACTTATCTTCAAACACACCATCTTCATGTTATTGAACAAAAGATCAAACAACGCTTTCATCTCACCTGCATGCTTTGTTCTCGCTAAAAACATTTTTTTAAGAAGAAAATAATTTTAATTCATTGCGGGAAGAAAATATTTTACAACTTAGCAATTATTGTAGCAAGACATTTTTTTGAATAAAAGGTAAGTAAACTTTAATTTTAACAACCCACCATCTTGGAATTTTTTTAAAGATTGAAAAAAAAACCTTTAAAACTAACAAGAATATTTTATTACTTCTTTATAAACAGCCACCATCTTGGAAAAATATTGAAACTTCCCAATATATAAGGGTATCAATGCGCTAGAACCGGCATTTTATAGTAGTAGCATTTGATAGAAATAACAAGTGTATATACATTTTATTTTGTCAATCAAGCTTGTGGGATCCATTCTCTCATACAAAACGAATGTACTTCAATTTTAAAAAGTAAAACTGCCAATTATGTTGCACAAATAATTCTCTTGGCAACAATGCAAACAATAACAGTTTCTTTTAAACATTTAGATTTGTCCCTTTTCTGTTGAGCATGCGAAAAAAACTCCTACTCTCAACTTAAGTGGTTTAGCTCTAGCACTTCAACCTTTTTGAAGCTTTATAAAAATTACTAAAAGTTTTTAAATTACAGGAAGTCTTAACATTGTTATAACTAGGAACAGTGTTAAGTTTAATTAAGAGAAGAGTTTTTGTTTTTAGAACTCTGTTTACCTTTTTTGGCCCCGGATATTTATCCTCATAAATTCTTAATAGATAATGTTTAAATCTGCCTTTTTTAGGCTAAAAACGAGGGGTAAAATTTTTTTCCCTGTCTGTTCTTCCTTTTTGGTCTAAACATTTTTGTGGAATTTAAATAGAAAGTTTAAGCAAAGACAATTTTGACAAAATTTTTAATCGCGTTTTCATTTTGACTTTTCTGAATGTTAAAAAAACTTTTTTGTAAAGTGGAAAGTTTTTTATCTAAAGATAGCATTTCTTCTTAATATGCAATTGTTATTTGAGTATGTTTAACGACGGAGTGCACTCATTTTGCAAATTTTTTTTTTTCTTGTAAATATTTAATGTTGATCTTTTTTTGGCGTGAATTCTTTAGAACAACGGTTTGTTTAAGACTTACTTGGATTGTTGTTTTACGGTTTTGTACAATTTATTCATAAGTTGATTGTTTTTTTTTCGAATCCCCAATCTATTTTTTTTTTTGCTACTTTGCAGAACGGTTTTAATACTTATTTGGTTGTTAACATGGTTGTTATGTATTACAGAATGCATTCAAGTTTATGACCAAAAAAAGAAGGTTTCCGCGTGTTTTTTTTTGTTTTTTTTTGAAACTTTTATCACTTTTTTCATTATTTTCATATTGCGCTTTTTTTATTATTAGTAGTATATGGTATAAAAATGAGTAAAAGAATAGAACCAGATTCAGAGAGTGAAGATTCAGACGCAAGCTCTAGCGGCTATTCTGATATTATGGATGAACTTTTGGAAGACACTAATATAAGAAATAATAGTGTACATGATATAGAGAATATAGCATTACTTAATTCTAACAGCTCAATTGAAAAAAATATAGATATAGCTGAAAAATATAATAATTATGCTGTGGCTCATTTTTATGGGTATCCCTTTCTTAAAGATTGTTTTTCTGATATCAAACGTAGAGATTTTGGCAAGTATGCTGTACGCGGTACTAATAAAAAAAATCAAAACGTAGAACAGCATATTAATAAACATCTTCATTCTGATTCTTCCTATAACCAGAAAAAGAAAGAAATAAATCCTTATACAACTTTAAATAAGGATCAAGATGATCAATTAACATCTCTAGATAGGAAAATTGGGCAACAATTATCATATATAAATAAAGTTAATGAAACGTATTTTAATCGTCTAATACAGCAATATGTAAATACTTTTTGTAGTAAGCCAGATAATTTTTATAATCTAATAAATAATACAACACGCTTAGAAGTCTCTGCTAGTCCTATAATATCTACCAGCAAAACACCAGAACATGCGTTTAAATTTGCTTTAGCCCATTTTGAAAATGATAAAAAGAAAGTTGTTGATCCTCAATATAATAAAGATGGAATACCAAAACATATGTTGGCAGGTATGATTTTTATTACTCTGCATAAATTAGGAGAATATAATGCCGAAAATAAAGTTGATATAACTCAGCTCATAAAAACCGCTAGAATCCTATCAGATTGTCATTATCTTCATCAGCTAGAAGTTGCATTTTTAGGAGGTATAATTGAAGGGCAAATAGTTGCAGCAGTGCCGGTAATATTTCCTAATTTATCTAAAGATCATGCAAAAACTGGCTCAGAAAGTCTTTTTTATCAGAATATTTTTAAGCAATCTTTTTTTAACAAAAATAATGAAATATCAAAAAAACATGGCTCCCCAGAATTTTTTAGAGAAGAGATCGCTAAAAAACACAGAGGTGGATATATTAATAGATATTGTGGTAATAGCAAATGTTTTAATAAGGGGATCGTAGGCAAATTAAAAGAAGCTTATACTAAAATAGCAATAAAAATTGCTCAGAAAAAAGCTGAAGATGTCAAGTGTAAGTTAGTGTATATAGATCCCGAAGCTAATATTCAATTTTACGAGGACACAAAGTCTCCATGGGAAAACATTGATAAACAAATTTCAAAATCTGATAGTTATAATCCTTTGCTGAACATATACGGTAAAGTTTGGCAAACAATCATCAAAAATAATTGTGCAGAAGAAACAAGAAAGAAATTTGAAGTTCTAAAAATTGAAGACCATTCAAGTTCAAATTTTGAAAATTCTGATAAGAAAAATCAGGGTTTTGCTAACCTTAGCAATCTTCATTCCAATAATAGAGAAGAATTAGCTTTTAAATATTGGCATGAACTATACATGAAAGATAAGAATAGTTTAAGTATTCAGAATCTTTTAACGGCTTCTGCTGAGCACAAGGACACTTTAATTAATATTCTTAAAGGCGAAGCTAAAATAGAGGGTATCAGTACGCATGTTAAAAATTTTATAATTCAATACTTGAATAAGGTTAGTAGAATCGATATCTCACAGTTCTTGGCCAATAAATTTTTAAGTAATACTAATTCGATCGAATTAAGAGAGCAGTTATTAGGCAAACTCGCAGAGCATGAAGAATCAGTTAATAACTTAAAATTACAACCAGACAATCAACATCAGGATGCAACAGAATTCTTAGAACCATTATTTTCTAATGCTTTTGGTATGTATAAGATAATAACCAATATTGCTTGCAAAAACCAAGATGAAGTAGATCAATATCATCAAAAACCACAGATTAAAGAAGAGCCTACGGCGATAATACAGCTAGAAATAAACAAAAGTAATAAATTTAGCCAGCTACTTGCTTCTTTAAATAAAACAGAAGATATGAAAGGCGACAATAAAGTCGAGTTTGAAAAAATAGATGGTAATACGAAGGTAAAAATAGACACAGTTAAAACCACAAAGACAATAATTCCAGACAATAGAAGAGAAATCTGTTTTAGCATAAAGCGTTTTGGGAACGATTTAGCCAAAATTAATGACCTTATAGAGTTTGATCAAATTAAGGTAAATGAGCAAGATTATGAAATAACTGCATTTATCAGGCATACCGGAAGCTTAAATTCGGGACACTACATAGCGTATGTAAAAGAAAATGACGGTAAATGGTATAGCTACAATGATGCTCAAAGAGATGAGGTCAATACAAATACTTTAGATAAAGCAAAAGAAGATGCTAATGTCGTTAAATATTCAGTAAAAGACGATCCAAGTTTATTACCAAATAAACAAGAAGGCATTAAAAACAATACAGGAGCAAGATGCTGGTTAAACTCTTCAGTAATTTTTACAAAATCATTCACAACTCTTAAAGAAAATTTAACCCAATTCATTCAAAAGAGTGTAAATATATCTCAAGACCCTGAATTGCTTAAATGTATTAATCCTCAAAAACCTCTTAATATTCAAGAAGGTTTCTCTAGTGGAGATATCGAAATAAAGGATGAATATAAAGGAATTTCAGACACTAAGGAAGGTCTAAACCTCGAATCCATTAAGCTTAACTTTGCTACCAAATTTCAATGATATAGACTTCTAGACTGCTCCTAATCTTATATCTGAAGAAGAGCTAATTTTAAAACTTAACAATTGGAAGATTACTACTTCATCACATTACGGAGCATTAATTGGGATTGAAGATCAATTTGGAAGTAAGCATACAATCTTTCTCCATGCTTCAAGAATAAAGGGAAATCTATTAAAAATAATACTACGGATCCTTTATCAGAACAAGATTCTGTATTTAAAGCTGAAATTAAAAAAATTTCTCACTCTCTTCAAGAAGAAGAGAAGTTGTCTATTCCGGAAGACAAGATAAAGATTACGGAACGTGTGGAGATATCAGTTTGATTATCAAAAAGAGATTACAGAATAAATTGCTACTTCTATTAAATCAGCTCAAGTTATAGATAATAATTTGACCTTAAATGCTTTTTATTTCTTCTTTAGCAGAAACAAAAAAAGCAGCTTTTGATCTAACTAATGGTGAATCAGAATTAGTATCTGATATATGGAGTATTCTTCTATGTAATTTGCATTATTTTTTTTTAGCAGAATATTCTCTAATAATTTTTATGAGCATATTTTTTACAATTTTATTACTTGGAAAACAATTTAGTATTTGAATTAATGATGATGTAATACTGTTTATCAAGTTGATTTTATTGATTTTTTTTATTTGTATGAGTAAAGCATCATTCCTAAGGATATGATATGATCAATTAACGTATTTATTATGAAAATGTTATCTACCTTGAAGTATATCATTTGTTTTAATAATAAATTCTGTTCTATGAGCTTTTTGATGCTTATCACCCAAATGATGTTTATAATAATTATTTATATAATCCCTATACTAGCAATATTAAATATAATTGTATTAAAAAAAAAAAAAAAAATATTTTCAAAATATCTTTATTGTGATCACTATTATTAGTTGTTTATTTTACAATAACTTTAATTTTATATTTTAAGAGTTTAAATCTTTGATTTAATGAAACCTTAAATTGATCAAACTTTAATTTCATTATTTTTAATTGAACTAATTCAATTTTTGCTATTGACAGAATTTCGTTTGTTTTTCATAGGATTAAGCATAACATTAATACCTATATGTACTCTAGTTAGTCTTAAATCCATAAGATTTTCATATTTGATTACCTCAAGCGCATGTTGAAGCTCTTATTGCAGGCTCAATATTATTAGCTGGAACACTATTAAATTTGGGCGGTTATGAATTAATAAGATTATGTTATCCTTTATTTCCTTTACCTTTTAAATTCTACAGTCCATTTGTTATAGTGATTAGTACGATAGCTATTTTATATGGAGCTTTTACTTCTTGTTGTCAAGTTGATTTAAAACGTTTAATTGCTTATGCTTCAATCTCACATATGGGATTAGTAGTTATAGGACTACTTTCTAATTGAATTGAAGGAATAGTAGGCGCTTTACTCATGATGATAGCTCACGTATTATCCAGTTCAGGGATGTTTATATACTTAAGATTTTATTCTAGAATTGTAAAATATTTTAAAGGATTAACTATTTTTACGCCTTTACTAAGTGTTATTTCTTTTATCATAATTTAAACAAACGTATCATTTACTCTAACTTTCAATTTTATAGCTGAGCTATCTTTAATTATATCAATAATAAAATATTCTTTTATAACTATAATTTTTATTTGAATAGGAATATATATTG